>NW_020291483.1:484739-559336 GCF_003184765.1 Aspergillus aculeatinus CBS 121060
GGTGGATGTGGAAAGTGGAACGGGAAAGGTGCAGCAGCCAAAACCAGACATAACGTACCTTCTTCGGCGGGAGGATGGCGATGGCGGATTTGGGCGTTATAGAAAGATGGTGATGATGATGATGGTGGGGTTTGGGATCTTTCTCCCCTTTCAGTGAACGTCGAATGGCCTAGAAAATGATGCGGGGGACAGCGTTAGATTAGATTAAGAGGAATTGATAAATGGACGGAATGAATGAAAGGAAAGAGTGTATGAGTGAAGGTGGAAAAGAAATCGCCTCAAAATGGAGGAAAGACTAGAGACGGATCTCGAGGACTGGCAGAAAGAGAAACCGCAATCGCAAACTAACAACCAAGCGGGCGGCCAGCCCAGCCAGCCCAAAGTCGGTCGTTGTTGCTAGTAATTAATTTTGGTCTCGGAACAAGAACAAGCGACAATCGAGATAAACGAGGGGCGGGAAACGAGGGGCGTTAAAGCTGGATCGGATCCAGTTTGCAAGTTTCAGCAATTGCGAAACATACCTTCATTCTTGTTTCGGCAAGTCGGCCTGTCTTAAGTTGACTTGCGCCCCGACAGATGTTTGAGATGTCACCGGCTGTGTTCAATCTATCTATCAATCAAGCGATCGATAGTAGTAGTGAGAGTATAATATAATATAAGGCTCAGGGACCAGGACAAGAAGTTCATTCACTTTTTCAAAGAACTCCGGGTCATCAGCCACCACACGGGAGAAAAGGAAAGGGAGGACAGGCAGGCGAATTCAGGCAATGAAAGACTTGTACAAAGAGAAACTCGGATGGAGGCAACACCCCTTTTAGGAAGAACCGTAGAAGGCCTATGGAAGGAATGGAATCAAGAGGGAAGGATAAAAGGAATAAAGTTTTATGAACAATGAGAAGAGGGAAAAAAAAAGAATGTTGTTCAGAGAGAGAGTGTGTGTGTGAGAGAGAGAGAGAGAGAGACACGTCTGGTTGAGCAAGATGATGAAGGGAAAGGAGGGGCGGCAGTTGAAGAGTACTGATAATAAATCAGATGGAAGTGTCCGAGTACTAATAGGTAATAATAGTAATGAACTGCGCGCACCCTGTCGAGGGTTGACTCGATTGACAGAATCGATGGACTGGATGGGCAGATAGGGAGTGTTTCTTGCCCTCCTATTTTGTTTTTTCTGTTGCGATTTTTTTTTCTGTCTTCCCTTGCCTTTACTCAACTGGATCTTTTTTTTAGTCGTCCCAGAATTAACCACGGGTGAACCTGTAACGTGGATTGGAGGGAGGGAGGGGAGAGGTGGAGGAAAAGAAGTTCTGGATTGCGACAACGCAAGAAGAAAGTGGCCCGCTTTTTCCTTTGAAAGGGCCCCGCCCCTGAAGATGTCGATGTTGATAAGTTGCTGGACAATGGAGGGGATCCACGCGCAAACCGGCCCTGCGCCAGTGATGTGTATGGTTGCGTCTTATTCTTTTCCTCCTTGCGACAGTGGTGGCAGATAGAAGGTGGTGAACGAGATTGCAGATGGTTTGGAGAGAGAGAAGAGGCAAGAAGTCTGTCTGTCTGGATGGCTGGATAGCTGGCTGGATGGCTGGTGGCTTGCGACCCAGTGGATGGGAAGGTGGCCGTTGATCGATGAACTGTGGGGAGGAAACAGTGTGCACTGTGGACTGACTGACTCACTGATGGACTGATGGGACTCAAAGGACAAGCAAGATAGTTCGGAGGAGAGAAGAACGAACTGCTTGCTGGTAATGATGGTGGTGGTGGTGGTGGTGGTGGTGGTTCAACTGTGGCGGGAAAACTCCAGCTACCCCAAACCCGGTTGATTGGGTGTCCCCCCAGCCCTGTGGTCGCAAGGATAAAAAACTTAGAAGTAGGGTGTGGCAAGAAGGTCTGTTAAGCTGTTGGGTCTGTCTGTCATCATGCGATAGCCGTTACGATGATGGGAACTCGTCTCGGATAACTGTGGGTGCCGCCGATGATCGCGGGTCTCTTGTCTTACTCGTACTGGAGTGATCTACGTGAGTATGAGTATATGTAGTGATGTGCAGAAAACTGTATGGAGTACTCTCGTGGTCGACTTACATCAGCAGAAGAGAAACGACGACAGTCTTCACATTTAATCAGTTCCCATGTGGTTGATAGGACAAGTGATAGTCTATATGTATCTCAACAGAAAATTCTAGCAGACTACTAAGTCATACAACAAACGTACTGAGTAGGATGTGTGTGTGTGTGCCTCACTGCCTAAAGGCGCTCACCTCAAACCTGAGAAGCTCAGCTGCTGACCCCCCCGACGGTCCTTCAATTTAGATTCTCTCACCAGCGGATGTTACTCCCCGGCCCTGCTGCATGGATGTATGCCCTATTCTGATGCCTACCGGCCCTGTCTCCCCATCACCTTGATTCGGACCTACAATCAAGGCCCTTGACTTATTTTTTATTTGCTTTTTTTTTCTTCCCTTGAACAGAGAAAAAGAAGGGACCCCCTTCACTTTCTCTGCAGTGTGATCAACAACCCCCCCTGGACGGAGGTTGGGCACACCACACCGCACCAGTGCCAAACAGGAAGAACATCCGCAGTGGGATTGGATACCAACCAGCTCGTTGGAAAGATGGAAAATAGAAGCACAAACCCTTTTTCCCCGGGAAACTAATCAGGAGCCGAAGGTACTAGAATTGTTCCCAAGGACAGTCAGACCGTACTTTTCTCCCTCACCCACGTTGTGTGTACCGTATAAGTTACCGTGGACCAGACTTTTGGCTTATCGGAGAACGAAATCTGATAATATTAATTGGGCACTCCAGTCCGGGAACTGCGCAGTGGAGTGCGTTCGTCGGTCGGAGGTGGTCTGTGGGCAGGCTGTGGGCTGGGTGGCACTGGTGGCACTGGGGTTGCTGCGTGCGGGTGTGGCCTCGGCAGCTGTGAAGGTGACTTGACGACTCGGCTTGATTCGTTCACAGTTCACAATTCAACATCCTCAATAACCAAGACATCAGTATGAAATCATTATATCTTAGAGCATAGAATATAGTCAACAGCCAGCATAGTAGAAGACAGTCCCCCGAAGAGCCCCCCCGACACACGGTAAAGATCTACCTCGAATTCTGGTTATCAACCCAGGAATTCTTGGGTAGAGAGCCGGGAGGGACTTGCGACCATTCCTCGGTTGGCTCTTCTGGCTGATATGAGTGAGTGAGTGAGTGAGCTCGGACGGGGAACAGAACAGATGAGCAAAAATGCTTAAACTCGTGCCTTGCCATCCACGGATCACCAGAAACTCTGTTCTCGCCCATTTCCAGTCAGCTCAAGAAAAGGAAAAGGTGCAGAGTTAATCAAGCTTGTTTAGCCGGTCAACTTATCCGGTCCGAGATGGAATATTGGGATTAATTCATAATTGCGGGTGTACAGTACCGCACTGTACCTACGTAGTTGCAACTCCACTCGCTATCTAGTACGGTAACTACCGCCCTGGGGTTTGTGATACTTGACTTTCTTTTCCGATAATTTGGAAACTTGAGATATCGCCATGTGGCGACCTACACTTGAAACAAAATGACTCCTTGACTCTATCTGCTCTGAAATCCCTCAGGGACCAATTCAATTCTTTTCCCCGTCAAAGAAAAGTACTTCCTGAACTTCCTTCAGTGGGCTTCCCTCCCGAAGACGAACACTCGGAACCGCCGATTTCTGCAAGCCTGCAAAGCTGCTGCAGACGCCCTTGCATATTGACGGGTTCGTTGCAGCAAGTCTCCAGCACTAATGTACGCGGTCGATTTGGAGGAGGACAC
This sequence comes from Aspergillus aculeatinus CBS 121060, assembly GCF_003184765.1. Lineage (NCBI taxonomy): Eukaryota > Fungi > Ascomycota > Eurotiomycetes > Eurotiales > Aspergillaceae > Aspergillus > Aspergillus aculeatinus. The sequence continues at coordinate 488,523 of NW_020291483.1, forward strand.
CTTGATTCTAAATCGCATCTAGGTATATTGCAAAGCCGGGCGTAGTAGCTTCTGAAGCATTATGTAAGGTTCATACCGATCATATTCTTGTGGGAAAGAGGTTGGTTCTGGATTGCTCTCCATTCAAAGTTTTAATCATTGATGGGGGCCTAGAACGGAGCTACCGCATCAATATGTGTACCATATGTACAGGCTGAGGGGTTTCCTGCCACAATACGGCCTGGCCAACAAGCATAACTCTCGACCGACATCGTTGTAGATCTAGATGCCCTCAACCCAACCAAAGAATCAGTCAACCAACCAACCTCACAATATTTCTCTGTGCGCTTGGAACCCCTCGATTCCATGGCGAACAAAGTAGCAAGCCTTAGCAGCTGAGCACACCTATCTCCTGCTAGCATCACTTCACAGACCCCAACTCCAACAACAACAACAACAACAACTAAACCCATAACCCTCACAGCCACACCACCACCTACCTACCCCGAAGCCACCCATCGCCCCTCACCCCTCCAGCACCAACAAACCCACCCACAAAAGCTCCCCTATACTCTATACCACCCAGCGCAACCGAAACAAGGCCCCGGAAACCGCGACATCCCAAAGCACCAATGACATCAAGCGTGCATAACAACGTGGAGCATCCCGAGATCCATCAGACCGATCATATTTGGCGGTTCCGGCAGATAAAGTAGTGTAAGTTAGCGTCCCTCCAAGTCAGCTACTGCATGGCCACTGTGGAGGGTAAGATGGTATGTCACATCGATGACGTTTGAAACACTGTAAGTTAAGCTGCGTTGTTTCATGCTTACGGATAGGGTCGGCTTCTTTGGTGCTTGGTGTCTTATATTCAGTTTTCATTTTGCTAGAGGGGGGATGAGCTACACACACACACACACACACATAGTCGGTCATAAGAAGGGGGCCTAGTACTGTTTGGTGCTGAGAATGAAAACAACCAGTGCAATGCGAGTGACAGGTGATAGATAGTGAGGTAGGTAGATAGCAGACCGTAAGTTATTGCGATGGTGGAAGTGGTGGAAAGGCCCGGTCTAGACCTTGATGCTGATCATCGAGGGATGCATCAGAAAATACTACTATGCTGTATACTCGACTCGGGATCCTAGATTCCGGAAGATGGGGATCCTTCCCCCCCGAGTTGAAGCCCCTGCCTTGTTTTAATCAATCGTAGGCAGTTTACTTGACTATTACTGTGAAAGATTCAACTGACAAGAGTGTAACCTGAATAAAAGTACGGGAAATCACTTCCGACTCCCGGAGTGAGGATCCATCGGGTGGACATTATAGTTAATCGCGCAAGCTGAGACGCTCGGCCAAGACATGTCCAGTCCCATTGCTCGCCCTGGTTCTACTTCCGCACCCTGAGAAAATGAATACAAAAAAATCCTCGTATTCAATTGCACTACCGAGATTTATCAAACTAAAGGTTAGAAGTACTGTTCTGCCTCATCCCCACTCCGGCTCGCAAGAAAAACCCGGATCAACCAACGCTTCCCGGAGTCGAAATGGGTATAGATCTCCTCACTTCGACGAAAAGTCGATATCCAGACGCCTCCGATGCCGATAAAAGATATTTTGGTGTGCCACAAGAAAAGAGAAAGGGGAATACGACGGGGTAAAACGATCTGAAAAGATGACTCCAAACACCATGACGGTAGAAGGAAAACTGATATGTCGAGGGTACGCAAGAGTATCCAGAAGGTGATGTAGAATGAAAATGTGCAGAGTGGCTTCAAAGAAACAGAGATGAACTTAGATCTGGCCCTTGATATCGACGATCCGATGAGCATCGGCCTTGGCAGCTTCAAAGAGCTGGCCGGCCCTGGGCCCCGTCACGAGTCTCACAGACCCCTCCTTCTCCTGAAGCAGATCCTCAGCGGAATGATCCAGAATGAAGCGTGCACTCTGCTCATCGGACTCGAAACCAAGTTCTTCGGTGACAAATCGGATTTTTACGTCGGGTTTGTATCTAATTTCGAGGTTAGCAAGTGAATCGAGCCGGCGAACAGGTACCACTCACGCTTTACAAATAGCTGCCAAGGCCGACAATCGCTCGCGATCCACAAACATGTCCATGAGATAAGCTCCCATGTTCGGGGTATCAAGGTACAACTGGAAAAATCGGTGGTAGTTTCCGAGAGCAAGGGCAGAGCGTACATCCAAGGCATGTTTCACAGCAGGATCCCGTTTGTCTGCTGGGGTTAGATCGGCTAAAGCATCGTTCATGGCCGTCCAGTTGCGAGTATGAATGAAGTAGAGAATACGATATGCCCGGAATTCTGTGGGATGCCCGCCAAGCTGCTGTGCATACAGTGCGCGAAGCTGAGTCTGACACTGATTATACTCACCAAGGTCCCCCTTCTCCAATGCGATTCGGGCGTGAATCTCGTAGACGCTGACAGTAAATTCGTTCTTAATATGCTGCACTGTCAGATCTTGCCGCAACGACTTAAACTGGTCACAGATATATGTATAGTTGTTGTCTTTTTTCCACTTCTTCTTCAGCACGTCCAAGGTCTTATGCAAAACATGCAAGGGCCGCACGGTCTCCGGCTTCGGTGCGGCAGTCAGGCGGAAATAGTTCTTTTCCAACTCCTGGCAAGTTCCGACAACAGGGCCGGTGTTCGCAGCAGGGACGGGTGAGGTGCCGCGGGACGACGCGGAGGAACCATTAGAAGCCTGAGGCTCTTCGAAGCGTTTCCTCCGCATTTCCAGATTGGCTTTAGACTTACTAGTATTCTTCAAATCTATTCTTTGGCGCTTATCAGTTGAGGCATAGGTGACTCGATCTTCAAAAGCATTGTGATTGTTAGTTTTCCGCCAAGGGGGACAGCCGTTCGCATCCCCTTGGTACTCAACCGACTTCCGCTTCTTCGACACGTCTTCCAGCCCGTTGCTATTGGATTTCTTGGGTGAAAGTGCGCCGAAGGTGCCCCAAGTCGATACGCTAGGGCTAGCTAATATCTTGTTTCGATCATTCTGAACCATGACTTGAGGCAGGGGCAAGTTGGTCCAATCGATCTTATCGAGCATATTATTCTCGGCCGCTTCGGTGATGACGGCTCGGAGTTTGGTTTCCATCTCGCCTCGCTCGACTCCAGCGAGCCGATTTTCAGGTGCAAAACTGCGTTGTACGTACAATCGCACCGGCTCTGGCCACTCTACTCGTTGTTTGCGGGGGGCGGTTTCCGTAGATGTTTGGTGCGACGAAGCCGGTGTTGGGGCAGAGATCGTTGTTTTGGCAGTGGTAATACTACGGCGTGCTTGAACAGGGGTATAGGCAGGGGTTGCTATCGTCTTGGTTAGTATCGACGGGGTAAGTGAGTGATGGATGCACATACCATGACTCGAGTACAGAGAAGCCGTGGCGGTAGGTGCTGCCGCCGTGGCACGCCAAGGTGGAATACCAGCACTCATATTGGACACAGGTCTAAACGAGGGCCAACAAGGGATAAGGGGGAAGCGAAGGGTGAAAGGCAAGAAAAAGAAGTATGAGCTACGAGTGAGTTGATTTCGATATTATAGGAGACAGGTCAAAACATCGTTCCTACACAGACAGAGCAAAGACGACAGTATCAGGAGAAAGATGTATGTTTGCCGCCACGAATCCACAACAGGGGCGAAGTCTTGAAGTTGTCTGCGGGAGGTTCGATAAAAGACGAAGCGTTTTCACAAAAGGAGAGAGGGGGGAGGAGAAGGGGAATGAGGAGGAGAGAGGAACGAGGGAGGACAAGTCAAGCTGCTTACCGCTCAGTCAGTTTCCACTTCATCCGGTGGCGGAGATTTTCCCTTGACGCCAGTGGGCGATGTCGCTTGCCGTAGTTTCCACCCCCTCCCCCATTGATTGATTACGTTAGCAGTCTCGCCGATGATCTAAACTTACCGATAACGAAGAGGGAGAGATCCCCATCGTCATCCTCCCAACCAGTCAAACGGATCTTTCAATTAAACTTCAAAACAAGAAAAAGACATTGCCCTCTTCCCAGCTCGACCGGCGAAGAGATGCTGTTTGGCTCTACTAGATGTTCTTCAAGCCTTTGGATCTAACTACCGCACTCCGACCTGCACTTTTGCCCGATGAAACCTTATTATTTGTCCAGGATGCGGTGGGGTTGTACGAAGGGTAAGTCGCCAGCGGTTCCTTTGAACAAGGTAGAATGCATGCATGCAAATGTGTGCCTCTTGGTTCAATCTCGATTACGGGATGATAATGTTGAGGCAATGGTAGGAAATACAAAATTCCCAACTATCAGAATGGCCATGCATACTTGACCTCGCACCGGGTGTGCTATGTCGCGCTCGAGGATCCACGGAAGTACTCTGTCGCCATCGATCTGAAAGAGGTTGACAGGGCGGAGTATCAGGTATGGCGCACCTGGAGTGATCCTCGGTTCAATCGTTGATTTTATTCAGGCAGGTTTCCTGAAATCATCACCGAAGATCACATTATATCCGAAGCCGCCCAAGAGCTCTCTCAGCAAATCGAAGAGCGCTGGCGCAAGCCCATCTCGGGGGCAGTCACCGGGTCTTCTGGCCCCTAGACCGCAGATTCAGCCTGTCACTCCCAAGGCCATCAATGCGACTTGGGTCTGTCCCATCTGCTCGTTTTCTAACCCCGTGCCTTCGAACTTCGACCCCTCTACAGCCACAGCGTCGACACCAATCCCACCTTGTTTAGCTTGTGGCATTAAACCACCTTTGGCTACAATTCTAAAAGCTGTGATCACCGCCACATCCAGCCGAAATGGTCCTCCAACCCAATCCAATCCGACTTTGTCCGGGCTTGGAGGCCTAGTTCCAGTCAACGGCTCTCGGAGCTTATCGTCTTCGGACAGCGCTCAGCTGTCATGTCCACGTTGCACATTTGTGAATCACCCGTCTCTCACCGAATGTGAGATTTGTGGTGCCTCCCTGGCAGCGGCGGTGGGTGCTTTGAAGTCTACCCAGATTGATTCGTATCGCGCAGAATCGCCAGCACCCGTTTTCAGCCATAATAGCATCAAGAGTACGGAGATTACTGACTGTATGAAATTGTCTTTCCGGGCCGGTGGTATACAGATCTTTCATGAGAGATTGAAAGGCGCTTTAATTCAGAGAAAATGGTTGCTTTATGATGCCCCGCCCGTGCCGCAGCAGCCGTCGCAATCGAACGCGATCGCTTCCCCGGGCTTAACTGTGACTTCACCTGCGGAAGGAAGTGTGCCATCGCCCTCACGGTCTCCTGGAGTGGGCATTGCAGGCCTCGAACAACGAGGTCTTCAGGCTCGCAAGAACAATGAACTTGTCATCGGAAATGCGTTTGAGGACTTAGAGGCGCTGATGGCATCTGCCAAGCAGGTGATGGCGCTTGCTGCATCTATGCGAGAGACGGGCATGACCAATGGCGATCTCTCAGGAGAAGCGAATGCAGTTCTTCTGGAGTCTGCGGAAACGATGGGGATGGTGACGACTAAGGATATGCTTGGTAGTGGCGCTGGAAGCTTGTACATCTCCGAACTCTCACGGAATCTGGCCGAATACTTGACCGACGACCGCAAGGGTTTGCTCAACAAAGAAGGCGGCATCATAAGCCTTATTGATCTCTGGGCGATATTCAACCGGTCTCGGAACGGTGTTGAGCTCGTCAGCCCCTCCGATTTCCAGAAGGCAGCGGAGCTATGGGAGACACTTAGACTGCCGGTGCGCCTACGCCAATTCAAAAGTGGCTTGCTTGTTGTTCAGAGGTGGGACTGGAGCGATGAAGAGACCCTCCGAAAGATACAGACATGGATGACAGAGCTCCGACAAGTGCCTCCAACGGAAACAGTTGCCTGGGACTGGCGTATGTTTGGACGTGCTGTCACTGCCCAGGAAGCAGCACAGCGATTTGGATGGAGCGTAGGTGTTGCAGCGGAGGAGTTAGAAATGGCCGAGGACAAGGGAGTTCTTTGCCGGGAGGAGGGCATTGAAGGTTTGCGATTCTGGGCCAACTTTCTGTCTGGAACCTCCATTGTCGGTGATTTGGGTTTGTCAGGAATAGTTCTAGACGAGGTCAATAGATGTACCTGAGCAGCATTATTATAGAGAACAATTGGCGTTGACAGAAGGCAGGCATGCTTGGGTTCGTGGAATCTGGGACGAAGGAATATAAAGATAGCAGATAATGGGCTCAGTGGTGCCATTGAACCATTATTTGAGTGTCATCTCGAGCACATACTTTCGGCCAGCATCAATACCGAGTTCAGAAGTGAGAGAGATGTCATGGTAGCTGACTCAGCCCCCTAACCCCGCATTGACCGACTGGTCTTATCGGAGCTCTCTCCACCCTATCGTCTTATCACTAACAACTTGCCTTCATGGTCTTGTTCAATGCATGTTGTCAAACTCCTTCATCGACTTGGGACTTGGGAACTTTCGGTCTCATATTACTATCTTGCCTACAAAGCTAGTCTCTGGCCTATTTCAGGCCTCTTTCTCCGCTCGTCACTACATCGTTCGATGTGACTGTCTATAGCCTCGCGGCCGTCTCGGTCTGAGGTCATTGTTGCTCACCTGTTTTGTCCCGTCTTCGGCTTCTCGTATCCAAGACCCAAGCTTCCTCAAGTTGAAAGGGCAGCAAAATGGGCATTTCAATGACAACATGGCATATGAAAGCAATTAGGGGGTCCGGACTTCTGTCCGGCACTTACCCTCTCGCTGTACACTCCGTTTCGTCTCGACTCGTGATATCCTCCTCCAAGCACCGCAAGCTATCGCGCTGCTCTCACAACCATCGACATGGCCCTGACTTCCACAAGAAGCACATCTATGAGCATCAACACCTTTGTGAACCTCGGATGCGAACCAGACCGACCCGTCGAGCTCGACCAGTAGATTCTATCGTTGAGGATCATCAGCCGTGGTGGAGCCATACCTGGAGCTCAAGCCTGCCTTTTCAGAAGATCAGCAAAAAGTCCTCAAGGCATCCAAGCTCTTATAAAGACTTTTGGGAAATGGAGGTGAACCGTACTCGTCACACGATGGACCACATAAAGCAGGCAATTGAAAATGACCCTTACGGAGCTATCTTTGGAAGGAGACTTGAGCCATTGAAGTCTTTTGAGAGATTCGATAAGACTTTTACATCCCTATGTCGTGCGCTGTTTGGGCTCGGTGACAAATCCGTGGACAAGGCCCATGCGGATATAGCCCATGGGACGCCGCGTACCATGACGACCACGGCAAGGTCTAAAAAGACCTCGGACACGCTCAAGAAACCTCAGCCAACCGATTCAGGTAAGCCAAGAGGCCCAATTGCGATCCACACAAAGAAGAACGTCACGAGATACGAGTTCGACCCTATTAGCGGTCGTATGATCCCTAAGAAAGCCAAGAATCCGGATGTTGCTGAGAAAGGTGAAGGTGGGAGAAGCCCAGTTCTTTCGGCTGCGGACACTACCTCCGCCTCGGAGATCACCGGCTATATGTCTCCTCTAAACCGAGATCCAGTGGAGTCTGGCTCTCAGGATGCTTCCATTCAGGAAAAAATTAACGGTGACTTGGCGACAGACGTTGCACTAATGACGGTCGTGAAAAATCAATCGCAGAAGACCCCATCTCATGACGATTTGGAAACGGCTCAGACTGAGTCTACAGATTATCTCAAGCTCTCCGAGAGCTCTTCTGATCCACCGGAAGCGACTAGTAGCCCTACGGAAAGAGCAGCACGAGAGTTAGCTCAACAGGAGAGCCTGTCCGAATTTCCAGACAGCGACTCGGTCAAGCCATTCTTGAGACATGATGCGCATCAAGGAGCCATACAATTGCAATCACTTCCTGAAGATCACATACCTACCCTGGAAATGGACGGTCCGGTCACCAATGACAAGCCCAGTTCTTCGAATTTCGCCATACTGAACGAGATTGAAGATGACTTGGCAAGATCACAGGATACAAGTCGGAAACAGGAAGAAGAAGAAGAGCTAGAGTCCTTGAGTGCAAGCGATATACGTGCCTCATATCTGGGGAAGGAGCCAGATCTCGATGCTCGCGCATCACAAGACTCGAATGAGTCGAATGAAATGTTGAACGCCCAAACCAACACTACTGGCCAAGTCGATGCAAGTATTGACCCGGACATTGAATGTTTTCAAGAGGCAACCGACCAAGGCCTTTCATCCACAACAGAGGACTTGGTAGTCTGGGACAAGTTTCAAGATGTGGCCTCAGAGACAGCAATTGCCTCGGATCAACTCGCCTTGAATGAGGGACAGGGAGCTGTGCCGTCTCCGAACTCACCCATAACTGTTCCGCACAACCTCTCTGGTCAGGTAAATGCCGAGACTTATCGCGTGCTCGCATTTGATCCCATCGCTATTAGTATAACCGAAGCAGAAACAAGCTCATCTTTCCATCCGCCAGATGAAATCTCTCACCCCGCCGAGATACTCAACCGCCTGAACAATCCTGCAAAGTTCTTACCGTACTTTGAGAAGTTGAATAATAATGGATATGAGATTGTCTCTGGTGGTGGGGATGTTCTCGTCTTCAGAAAGACACGAAATTCGTTTGAGCAGATCGAAGGAGCCAATGCCGACCCCAAGAAGGGCACAACGCTGTCTTCATCAACACTTAATGACCAGCAGCAGCACGAACTAAACCCTGACATTGTACTTCAAGGATCACAAAGCACCACATCCGAGACCGGGGAAAAGGCCTCCCAAGGAAGTAAGTCCGCGAAATTCCTCCGCAGAATGCTTCTTGGTGGCGTGGCTACTGCTGGAACTTGCTACGCGCTAGGCGTTGTCACTGAGTATTTCCGCACTGGTGGAGAGGACGGGCGTGGAATCGATGCCTTTACAGCATTTGAGTCCGAACGCCGCCGTCGGGAATGAATTCCTAGTTGAATGTCTACTTTATTCTGGAACCAATTGGGCGCCACATATGGTATTAAGATTGGACTTATCTCCTCTCAATGTAAATTACAGATTGCCTCCTGCGTCAAGCCAGCCACCAATTCTTCCTAGTTACTCCAACATCACGACATGTAATGGAATCCTCGAACGGACACAAGCAAAACCCCGATGGCGCACCTGCTCAAAAGACATATGACCAGCTCTCCCCAAGTCTTGTCAGAGCACCGTGCCAATTAACAAACCATGCAAATAATCAATGCACATCATGAGCACGGTAATTGTGCAATGCTGTTGTCGACGAAAGATCCAATCACAACCATGCTCATCTGTTTGAGCTGATCTGCACCAAGTTGGCTGCAATGCTGCCGCTCTCACTCAATGTCTGCATCCTGTTCGTCACTCACCTCTTCGTGCTCATCATCCTCACTTCCATACATATCCAAATCAGCATCCTGCTCGACTTCAAGCTCCGTCTCATAATCGTCGAGGTTCTCATAATCAGGATTCTGGTCCGAGGAATCAAGACTAACCCCATCTCCATCTTCATCCTCCTCTTCATCCTCAAGACCCCAATTGTACCTCCAGAACCAAGCGTACTCGTCCTCATCGTAGTCATTACTGCGATCCTGCCTCTTAGGCCACCGCCAAAACATGCTCTGCACCGAGCCAACCCGAGCCGTGCCACTCATCAGATACCGACAGAGCCCCGAGACCAGACGCACGGCCCCACGGAACCCCTCCCAGGTCCAGAGGTCATACTCCTGACTCACCAGGACCTGGAACACCCTGTAATCCTGGTTCAGCGCCTGCTCGATGGTCCCCTCGGTGTCGGCGCCGCGATCCAAACGGAACCATTTGATCTGCTCCAAGACCTTGCGGATCTGCCTTGTCTCGAGGCGAGTGCGCAGCGCCCTGCGATCGCCGTCCGCGTCACCGAGAAGACTCAGGGCGAGATTCTGGGCGAAGTGGGAGGGCAGGGAGGTGTACGTTTCCCCGTGGACGAAACCTTCGTGCGTGTGGGAGCGGATCTGGGAGGTCTTGAACCCCGGAGCGACCAGGCGGAGCAGGTGGAGGTGCGACCCGTGCAGGTGGAGGAGATACGCATCTTGGTCCGCAAGGCTGAAGATGTTGTTGGTTAGGTCCCGCATCTGATAGCAGAACTGTCCGACGAGGATCTCGACGGACTTCTGGAAGTGGGCGGGGACGGTGATGTGGGGATTGTCGGTCTGCAGATGTAGGGTTAGTGTATGGACGTTGATGTGAGGGAGCTTTGGGAGGGGGGGGGGAGGTCGGGTGAATCCAAAGTAGGTCGACATCTGACTGAAGAATAAGGGAACAAAACGCTATGCTTACCACTGTGATGGGAACTACATTACGGCTGAAGACGCGCTCGTTCGGATGATCCACCGTCAGGAAAGCGTGGGTTTCGGGCCCAGTATAGGTTGCCCTCCTTCTGCTCATGCTGTTCATGAAATACGCGATCCGCTTCCGGCGGTACCGAGGACTGTATTCCTGTCAGTCACATGTCTGTTCTCTTTATTTTCGCTTATGACGAACCAAAAGACCGGGGTGTTACATACGTCAGAGACAGCTTGGACTTCCCGTCGGGGTTCCTGTGAGCGATCGAGGCACCCTTCAGGATATCCTGCAGGAAGGACACGATGGCACGCTGCTGCAGTCTCACGATCCGGGCGAAACGCCGCGCCTCGGTCTCGTCCAGGGGCCGATTGTCGGTAGGCAGCCCTGTGGCCTCATACCCACCGGCAAGCAGACCCTCTCGGAGGCAAGGATTCTCAATCAAGCTCTCGAAGGTCATGCGGAATCGCGGGTCCCATTGACTCCATTTCGCGAAGTCGATGACTCCCTTCTGAGCTCGGAAGGCATGCATGATCCATGGAGAGATTTTATAATCATCTGAATCATCATTCAGCAATCACTCATCAGGCAACAGGAAGGGGACTTACTCGATGCCTCTGCAAGTTCAAGGTAGCGCCGGGGAACGAAATCCTCCTCAGCATGGTTCAGCTCCGTGCGGAAGTAAGTCCTATGTATCTCGATCACATAGTGATCTGGCAGATTCGCCGCAGGCATGGGATCTGGGACTGGAGTGGTGGTGAGTGGCTGCGCCATGTTTCTCACGGCTGTATTGGATAGGGGATGAGCGGGAGGCTTTTCGTTGTCTGCCATGGTTTGTGAGGGTGAGAGAGTGTGAGAAGGGGGGTAAGGAGGAGAAGAGGAAGAGGGAGAGAAAGAGAAAGAGGAGAAAGATGAGGAGGGGAAGAGAGAAACACACTCTCCTGGCCAGGTGAAGGAAATTTCTGAGAGACATGGCAATCGCCGCGGCGATGAGGTTACGTTGTCGTCTGGGTACACGCTTTGCTGGTGTGTGTTCTTTGGTGTTTTGCTGGGTGCACCGGCGAACCACAAGATGTCAGGCGGAGACAAGGCTTTGCTCTGTTGGTTCTTTGCTGGTCAGATGGTCTCAAGTTCCAAGGGCTCTTTGTGTGATTCATACCTGGCTGTTGGATTTTATCTCCGTTATGCGTCTGAAGCAGTGTAGAGCTGTGGGATACATCAACCGACATACAGATTTTCGAGTAAAACAGATGTTGAAATCCCATTATATATTATCCTCAGACATGCAATCTGTTTAGGACACTGGCCATTGCTAATTGGGAATAAAAGGATAGCTAATGATGTTAATGCTGCAGCTGAGGCTTCATGTTAAACCTGTATGTAAACCGACAAATATATAGCGCTTCCAACCACCACCATTACCGCAATTCAAATGGTCTAGACAACTATCGGCCACCTACATTTCTGCTTCCAGCACATACAATTATACACAGATAAAAAGAAAAAGCATCCAGCCTCAAGATAACCCCACCCTCTTCAACAATCATCGACACTCCAATGCCCCCTCTAAAGACATGATTAGCGAAGCCAACTCCCCCACTCACTAGATCCCTTATCTTATCGCTTATCACCGCCTCCTCTCCCCCCAGCCAAGCCACTACAGAGGTACAGTACTGTACATATAACCTCCCCTCTCCGCACTCACCTACACCTACAGCCAGTGCATCAAACCGAAGCATCCTAACAACAGCCCCTCACTTCCTCACCCTTACCCTCACCCTAATTACCCCCTCTACCACCCCAATCACCACACCAAGTATAACCAAAAATGTGGCACCCCACCCGCCGCGCAATCCACACCCGCGCCGCCCCCGCGCCACCACCCTTCCTCTCCCAGGCCATCGTCGCCAACAACACCGTCCACTGCTCCGGCCAAATCGGCGTCGACCCCGCCACCGGGGAGCTCGTGAAGGGGTCGGTCCAAGCGCGAGCCGTACGTTCTTACCGTTACACTTGTCCTAAGCCTGAGCCTATAGTGCTTCCCCGAACCCAACCCCTTACCCCCGGATAGTGCTATAACTGTAGCAACCCCAAGGGCAATCACACTTAACCCCAGTTCAACCACAACCCACCCCAAACAGATCCATGCTGACCGCACAACCCACCCACGCCAAACATGCTGATCAACGAACAGGAACAAATCCTCCGCAACCTCCGCGCCGTCCTCGAAGCCGCGGGCTCCAGCCTCCACGACGTGGTCAAGGTGAATATCTTCCTCACGGATATGGGGGATTTCGGGGCGGTGAATGAGGTCTATACTGGGGTTTTCGCGGGGGAGGGCCGGGTTGTGCCTGTGAGTTTTTGTTCCTCTGTTATCTAGGAGGGCTGGGCTGATAGCTGTTCGCTAAATGTCTAGGCGCGTACGTGCGTGGCGGTGAAGTCGTTGCCGATGGGGACGGATGTGGAGATCGAGTGTTCGGCGGTGGTGAGGGGCCTTTCTACCACCAGGGGGGCGAAGTTGTGAATTTGAACCCTAACCTGCTGTCTTGGACTGTATCTCGTTTGCTGGGTGTGGTGGCTTATATACGGATGTGCGGGTAGGAGGGAGAGTATCGGTGATGGGCTGTGTTGTGCATTTTATAATTCAAGTAAAAGAGATCTTTGATTGGGGTGAGGTAATTCGAATTTGAGGATAGTCCAGTGGCTGCGGTGGCAAGATGGGTTGTCTGGAAAATCGCATCGAGAAAATCAAGATTCTTACACCATCCGTCAAACTTAAATGGCTCTGCGGTGAGCTATTCTTAGTGGTGTATGTCTGGGTGTACCTGAAGACCATTATTGAGGCAGCGCGTGTCAAACCTTAATTCTGGAGAGTTGGCGGAGCTTGCGATCTCGCTGGATTCGCTCTGCTACCTATGTGTAGTCATGTTGACTCTGTCGAGTAGGTAGTGTGCTGTCTCTGGATTGCTGCGTGACAACAGGTATTACATTTTCAGTAGTTTGGTCGCAGACCAAGGACTAGATCTTGATTGATTTCTTTGGGTGTCGCATTGTCATCGACCTTCTGGCAAGGCTTTGATACCGGAGCATAAGGGTCTAATATATCCTGGGGCCTGGTCGGGATGGGCCGTGAGAACCAGTCTGCATGATGCCTCTACCTTGTTGCCATTTGTCTCGCTGAATGTGGACTTTTGATAGTATCTCCGTGAGGTGCGACTTGTTTTCTGGACGAATGCTGGGTGATGAGCGTATAAGCAGTTCATGATGTCCACGAACCTGTGGCCATCGTAGCCACCATTCTTCCTGTTTCTGGTCCTAGCTCTGCTCTTGCTGACTCCGACCAACTGCTGTGAGGCGACAGAGGATGATAAAGAGCGGCGAGGTCCTCATTTTATATCCTGCCTTTTGAGAGCGCTTGGGCCAAGCCTCATGAGGGATGCTTTATGCTGTTCCATTCTGAGCACGTGACGGTTATGGACACGCCACAGGCGAGGGATTAAAGGACTCTTGAGTGTGAACAGAAATAAGGAAACCATGTTTCCCTCACTGATTGAAAGAGACAAAGAGACCGCAGAGTTCTGTTGGGCGGGTAGCATGTACCTATACTTCCATGTCGTGGAAAGGTGTGATCTTGTTGCCCCAGAGTCTAGATCAAGAATATACTCACTCCAGATGCAGAGGAGACCTAAGGTGTAGATTGATAACCAGTCAGGGTAAGTAGATAAATGGTAGGCATACAAAGTCGACATGCGTATTTTTGATACCATCACCCGTGCTGCCGGGAAATCGACTAGGACGGAACAGGGCACTGCACGCGCCAGAAGGAGGGGAGTTTCTCAGCCAATGTGGGCGACGCATTGGGTGAGGAGGTGGAGCAACACGGCGGGTGGATTTCATTTGTTCAGGAACAGGAATAGTTCCGTCTCATCTTTCCTTGGGCCGCGCTGAATGGCATTTTGTCCCGTCCATGGTTGGCTTCCCACAGGGTCGCATCTGCAGGTTTGAGAGAGACGACCACCTAAAGTTAGCTGCTGTGCTGTACTGTACTGCAGTCGGTATCTGTATCTTTAGCCAGGGTGAGCGAGAAGCTGAACGGAGCTCATCAACCGAGTTGGTAAGTTCGTCCGTCGACTCCGTCGTGAGTCGAAGGCCTTCCTTGTTCCCCAGGAGTCAGGCGTGACACATAAAAATAGCAACGGTAGTTGGACAAAGGTGGTGCTACAATAGCTCCCCTGACTAGTCAGTTACTAGTCATCTAGTCAGTCATCGGTCCATGGTCCTCGACCGGGTTGCACAGCGATCCGAGTTCCTGAGAGCAGTTGCATAGTGTTCATATACCTTATCCGAGCTTGGACGCGCCGATGATCTGCAACTGGGGGAAGGATAGAGACTTTTCGGGCCCCCCCTTATTATCCGTCTGCCATGCTTCACGGAAGCGACGAACCTTCTCGGATCCCTGACTGTCAGCGAGGAGAATCATGGATCCCTATTGGTATTGTATTGTCAGTCAATGGCAATCCCAGTCCGCTGGAATGCTGCGATGCAGAGAAACCGTAGGGATGGAAATGACGGTTGTTTCAGCACTGATGATGGCCCCAGAGGGCGTCCTCTCACTGGACCATCGCACGATTCAAACATTCCTGCCATGTTAGGGCGGAAAAATGTGGATGACGATTCATGCGCACAGGAACGCGCGAGAAGAATTGACTCTGGTGTTCTGTTCTGCTCTTGATGGGACTCAGGGACGAAACGCCGAGCTGAGCTTCAGTGGCATCGCTTAAGTGTTCCGGGTACACGTGGGAGCAGCAGCACATGAATCGGGTGGATTGGCCGGAAAAGAGAGGCAGTGAGAAAGTCAGGAGCCTGACGGGCAAGGCCCCTAATCATTTTCGGGCCAAGGAATTTCTCCCCCCGGGTCTATTGAAATGAACAATAAGTTAGTGTCGGTCGTTAGTTAGTCTAGTGGATGGAAGAATGATCTTCCCATATTCTAAGTATTCAGTAGCCTGCTCTTTAGTCTATATAGTACTGGACATATCTAAGATAGCTACCAATATGCATGCCATCCTATAGAGGAAACGCAGCTCGATCTCGGTCTCCGTGCCAAATCTCTACTAGACTCGAATGAACAGACTCAGGTCTTGACTCAACGGGGTAGTTCTACCAAAGATGAGGAGAGATGGTGAGACAGCCGTCCGATTCTTTGGTGACTATCCGCTAAGCCAGATCCAGTTAGATTCCAGGCACTGCCTACGATCTCAAAGACGGGCGACTTGAAGCCAAAGCAACTCGTCTCTGTGTACGGACTACGGAGTAGCTTCATCCAAAATTCTGTCCTTCGCGTCTGCTGATAGGGGACTATGGGAGGAACTGCTCTGCTGGCGGAGACGAACCATAAAGCCCAACCCAACCAGTCCTTCAAATATGTAAGTGGCCGGAAGACCCTTCCTGGGGGCAAAAACTCATGAAACAACTGTAGACGGACAGGCAGTAAATGAGTGAGTGGCTGCAGTGTTTCCCAGACTCCTTATCAGCACGCACCGGGGCAATCCCCACCGCCACGGTCAGGAACCAACCTACCCACTTTTTACCTTCCCAGAAAAGTAGAGCCACCCACGCCGTCAGTCTAGGCCTTGTGATGGTCCGAACCTTGACGGAAACATGCCCTTTGCAGACAAGGTTGGCGTGCAAAGAGGCGGGAATTACGATGGGCACTGTACCACCGTCGATCGGCACTTGCTCCTGCGCTTTTCACCGGCCACTGTTCTGTATCACCTTACAGAATGAAGCCCCCAAGCCATTCCCCCCCCCCCCCCCCGGCCATGCTGTGCCTTCCTTGACCTGTATCAACAGACCGTATTATTACCCGGTCCGATCGCAAATCCATTCAAAAGATCAATGGCTCCAGCCCAGCCGTCCAGTAAACTGTCTTTAATCATCAGATTCTGGGCTGGCTCTGGGCTGGCATCGTTTGCATGGGTACGGAGTACTTTGGACGAGTGGCAGTCGGCAGGAATCTGTGTTCTGTAGGGCTTGCGTGATTTCTTCCCTCTGCTGCACCCTCTTGTTGCTGGTCACTCTGGGGTGGTACAGGACAACGCCGACCAGAACAATCGCTTGCATATGAAGAGCATCCTCCCTCGTCTGTCTAGGTCACTGTCGTCGAGATGATAGACTGTGATCAGTCGTCCGGGATTCGGTCAATTGCAACGCCCTCAGTACGGGCTTGTCGCCCTTGTCCCATGTCAAGGTTGATCTGGCAGACCCTACTTTGGCGTTCCAAACTCAGTTCTGGAGAAGCGTATCCGAAAGTCGAGAGCTCATCACCTTCGTGTGCTTTTCGGCCGAGGATTACCGGCTATCTTGACGGTCGATGCACGTCCCAGTGGCATACGAAGCCAAAAGGGCCGTCTGCAGCAGCCACGGAGCAGTGTAGAGTACTACATACAGGAGGGCGGAAAGCACCAATTAGTCCGAGTGCTATAGTCAGTTCACTAGTGGCCCTGCTGGTGTCAGCTGGATATGATTGCAGTAGATTACTGCATCTGCTGCAGATGGGCGTTCCCCATGTCATGACACCTTGAGGTAGATTTAGACATGGGGTCGGACCGTGGATAGCACTTCATTGATGCATCATGGCCATGGCTATACTGGAGTCGCTAAGTAGAGTCGAGAACATCTGATGCGCAACGCGACCGGTGGGAAACGGTGAACAACGGTGAACAGGCTGACAGACAGGCACGATGTGGAGGAAAGAGGCTAGAATACGCGGAAATCGTGCGGAAATCGTCGTCATTCACCTGAATGACTGGAGCCAGCCCGGTAATAATCGCCGGGTGGAGAACCTGGGAGAGTGGGAGAGTGGGAGAGTGTCCCACTTTTTGTGCCGAGTGCGTGGGCATAAGACGAGGCGGATTCAGCAGCACTGGGCTTATTTCCACAGCCTACTGTTTTTTTTTTTTTCATCTTGCCCTTTCTTTCATCTCGGGCCCCCCTTTTACAGCCGTACCTATTCCTACTCATACTATCATACTATCACTACTCTGGTAAGTCCAAAGACTAGACGATGACACGGACGGGCCCCAACGAGACTAAACCGCCTCCTCCAAATTAATCTCCCCTTCTCTTTCTCCTCTTTTTCCTTTCACTCATTTACTTCCATTCCTAGTATCGATTAGTTGTTCGTCTTTTTTGGATTTGATTTCTTTACCAAACCCCCCGTCATTCTTTACTTTCTATTTACCCTCTCTCTCTCTCTCTCATTCTCACTTACACTCTCTCAGTTCCGTTCTGCTTTTTTCCTCCTTCTATTCTTCATGCTTGGCTATTGTCGATGCCTGCGTTGACGTAGTCACTCACCATCTCGGTACGTTCTCTCCTGCCGCCGTCTACGCAGGAAGGCAGGAGGGTTGGGGGCTGCTTTTGACAATTCATCGCCCGTCTTACCCTCCTCAGTCTCTCTCGCTCTCTAACTCACTCTGATTCGGACTCTCCTCCCTGCTCTTCCTTGCATCTTCCCACCCCCTCCTCCTCCTCCATCCCTAACCCCCCTCCTCTTCTTCCCATCTTTTCCCACGGTCGCGCGCGCCGCTTCAGGTACCATCAAACAGACCAATCCACCGCCGCCCCGTCGAACCAAAACAACTCCACCATCCAGTCCCATACAATCAATCAACCACCGCCTGCCACCACCTCCCACCACCTCCCACCACCTCCCACCTATCCCTTCAACGATCGCTTTTCTTACTTGTTTATTCTAATCTAGATTTCTCTTGTCGCTCGCTCCTTGTCGCATCCACACTCATTATCGTCTTGTCTGTCGCGAGACTCTTAAGGGGATTTTGTTGGTTGTTCGTTTCGTACGACCACGCCCCCTGCCGCTCCTTGAGACCGCTTTTGTTTATCACGAACTGCCACTATTTTCGCACACACAACCAGTCCCGGCTCGTTGCTATTGTGAAAGTACATCGGAGAATTTGCCGTGTTCCTGCTGATCGAGCCGTTCCTGCACCTGAACAGTCTTGGCAGGAGTTGCGACTGCGTCCCAGCCATCTGCAGATACCCAATAGCGACATAACCAACGCCCGTTAATTGCCGAAAGCCGCCTGGTCTTGACGACTGGAAAGTGGAGGAGTGAACTGCAGGAAGGTCAAAAAGGATAGTCCGCACAGTTCAAGTATCGTTTGTCGCCGCCAGCCACCGAATCAATGTATCTGCGATATCAACGATTAACACTCGGTATCAACGCTTGAATACTCTTCTAACCGGATTGGAGGCCGCATTGTCCATCGGGTCCTCGCTCTGTCCGTTCCCTCCGCATCGGTACGGTCCTTGAGACCCTTAAATCGCTCTTTTTTTACGCTTGTTATCCACCCACGCTCCTTTCAATTTCAACATGGTTTCTCCGACAAGATCCCTGCTGCTCGCGCTTCTGACGCTGAGTGGTCTGGATATCACCGCAGCTGAGAGCGCAGCCGAGGCGCAAGACTTGCGGGCTCGGCACTACCTTGAGGGTCGCGCAGTGAGCTCGTCTGCGATCGCGTCCCCGGCTACCGCCTCTGCCACATCAACAGTCGAGACCAGCATCGCTAGCTCGACGACAGATGCGGCAAATTCCGACACCGTATCAGTCGAAGGCTCTCCCGTGGTGGTGGTTGTGCCAGTAACCCTCTCAGTGGACGCCTATGGCGTTACCCACACCATCGTTGGCACGCAACCATATATCCCTGGGGCTTCCACGAGCTTTAGTGCAACAGCAAAGACTGCAGAGAAGGCGTCGCCCCCGCCAGTTGTTCCTGCATCAGCTACTACTACTGCAAGCGTTAGCACAACAAGCTCGACTACCGCAAGTGAGACCACCACGTCCCAATCTGCGGTGCGAGCCGACACAACCAGCCCTGTTGCATCGGCTACATCGGAGTCTGCCGCGAAGGTCGACACCACCACGTCCGAGAAAACATCTACTTCGGAATCCGCTGTGAAGGTAGCAACAACCACGCCCGTCAAGTCATCTACATCCGACTCCGCCGTCAAAGTGGACACCACGACTTCCGACAAGCCATCTTCTACGTCCGAATCTGCTGCAAAGGTAGATACCTCGTCTTCAGCCGTTGCTGCTGCGACTACCACCACTGGCGATTCTCTTGACGGCTCACTTGAGAGCTTTGTATCAAGCTTGCTCGCGGGCTCCACGACTGCTCCCACCAGCGTTGGCAACAGCGCTGCCACGGCTAGCTCTGCTGCGGTGGTCCCGGAGTCCAGCACTTCTACTCCTGCTGGAAGCTCTGCTGGGATCATTGGCGTTCTTTCGAGCCAGACCTCTTCCACCGAGAGCTCTGGCACCGAGAGTTCTACGGCGTCTCCCTCAGCTTCCCATGCCTCAGCTACCTCAGCTGTTCAGACTCCTGCATCCCAGAGTTCTGCCACTTCTACCCCCGCTGCAAGCTCTGTGGGAATTATCGGCGTTATTTCGAGCCAGAGCTCTGCCACTGAGAGCTCTACTACTGAGAGTTCTACGGTGTCTCCCTCTGCTACCCAAAGCTCGGTTGTCAGTACTGTTTCTCAGGGTTCCGCCACCTCGACTCCTGCCGCAAGCTCTGCCGGTGTTGTTGGCCTTATCTTGAGCCAAACTTCTACCGAGACGTCTACTGGAAGCTCAACTGTTTCTCCCTCTACTACCGAGAGCTCGTCTGTCCAGTCTTCCGCTGCCCAGAGCTCCGTCACGTCTACTCCCGTGGCAAGCTCCGCTGGTGTAATTGGCCTCATATCAAGCCAGAGCTCTTCTACCGAGAGCTCTGCCACTGGGAGCTCGACTGCGTCCCCTTCTGCTGTTCAGAGCTCAGTTTCCCAGACTTCTACCAAGCCGGCCGCTAGCTCCGGAGTGATTGGCACTGTTTCGAGCCAGAGTTCATCAGCCGAGAGCTCTGTCATTGGAAGCTCAACTGTTGCGCCCTCTACTACCCAGAGCTCTGTTGAGACCACTGCCACTCAAGCCTCCTCTGTGGCATCCAACTCTGTTTCTCAACCCGCTTCCAGCCAAGCTTCCACTGCCACCAGCAATGCTGCTCAGACTACTGAGGCGGCCTCTTCCAAGGCCATCATCTCTGCATCCCAGGACGCCGCCTCCACTACTACTCCTGGCGCATCGGGTCTGGTGGGTATCCTGTCAAACCTGTTGTCAGGCACCACCTCTACTGGAGTGCCATCGTCAGCTACTGCGTCTGGCTCGGCTACTGTCCCCGTTTCCACCGCGTCAGGCTCTGTCACTGCCTCTGAATCTGCCACTGCCCCAACTTCGACCGCTTTGGCGGGCTCGACAACTGTTTCCGGCTCGGTGATTGCTTCTGAATCCGCCATCTCATCTGGTTCCGCGACTGTGTCTAGCTCAGCTCCTACGGCTACTTCGACCGTGTCTGGATCTGCCACCGTTTCGGGCTCGATCCCTGCTACGGAATCTGCCTTCGTATCCGCATCGGCTGCCCCCTCTAGCTCGGTTCCTGGCTTGGTCATTTCGTCTGAATCTGCCGCATCTGGTGCCGTCACTACGTCTGCTCCTGCTCCTGCCTCTGACTCGGTCACGGCATCTGCGCCAGTTGTCGTCGTGGGATCGAGCTCGGTGACTGCCACGAGTGCCAGCGCCTCTGTGGAGCCAGCACTCCTCAGTTTGAGCATGAGCTTGCCCACCATTCCTGTCAGTGTTCCTTTGGTCACTCCCACTTCTTTGTTGGGATCGTCCGGGATCCCTATCCCTGCGTTGCTTAGCACCGCATCGGATCTGACATCGGTGGCCTCTGCCGTCCCCACCAGCGGTGCTGTGGGTCTTAGCAGTACCGGCTTGGACCTGACATCCGGCGCTTCCATCGTTCCGACCAGCGGTGCTGTGGGCTTGAGCAGCACGGTTCCAGGGGCTACTTCTGATGCCTCCAGCGCTGCAATTGGCCTGGGGCCCACTGCCACCACATCCACGGCTCTCATCGCTCCCTCCAGTGAGACTCAGAGCTTCGCACCTGGCGCCTCGACCCCTGTTATCAGTGGCAGTGTCGCTCCCACCAGTGCTGCTATTGTGCCTACTCTCTCTGACAGCACCTCTGGCGCAGCCTCTACCCCCATCTCTGCTTCTGAGACAACATTCGAGTCGGGATCTCCATCGGGAACTGCTTCCGAGTCCGCCTCTTCCGCTGCGTCTGCCACTTCAACTGCTCTGATCGCTACCAAGACCACGGAAGCTTCGGGCTCAGTCTCCGCAGCCCCGACTGTTGCCCCCTCCGTGTACTCTAGCACCAGCACCAGCACCAGTGCGACAATTCCCTTGACTACTGAGCAGCCAACGACCACCAAGGCTGTTGCTGAGACCACCACTGCGCAAGCCCCCACATCCAGCACAGCGAACGCGGATGATTGGATGCCATCCAGCATTCTCATTGTCGGAACTACGACTACTACGACTGAGCCCACGGGCACTGCCACCAAAGCTGCCACCACCACGACAGCTGCTGCGCAGCTTCCTGGCTCAATCTCTCCGGCTGGAGGCATTCCCAACGAACCCAAGAACTCGACCTTGATCCAGATCGGATTCAATGGCAAGCTTCGGTACAGTTTCGTGGCCACGACTCCCTTGTCTTCGTCGCAGATCTTCACGTACGTTCCCCAGGGTCTCGAGTACGCCCTGTCGGCCAACGGCAGCGATGTCGTGATGTACGACATTCAGCCGTATGACAACTCGGCCAGCACTGGGTACATCGCCACTGTTGCTTTGGCTTACATCCCGTCGGGTGACGTGGACACCCTATCGCAAATGCTTCACAACCCGATCTCCAAACTGTATGAGCAGCCCAATCAGACAGTCAAGACATTGATGTCGATGATCGATCCCTCGATTCCCCTGATTGTTAGCGCCGGGTCGTCGTCCGGTGGCGGCTCATCGGGGAGCAGTGGATCCGGCAGCAACAAGGGTAGCGATGATGGAGGGTATGACCAGTCGGATGCCGGTACGAGCAGCACGGGCACCACCAAGGCCAGCGCCGTTGGCATTGGTGTCGGCGCTGTTGCCGGTGCTGCCGCCTATGGTGCTGGCATGTTCTGGGTGGCTCGTCGGTACCGCAAGAAGCGTCAACTGCACCAGCGCAGCCCCTCGGCCGTGGATCAGATGAGCGAGGGCCGCGGATCCGCTGCCCTTGCTGCCGGGGGTCGTATCTCCCGTGGCAGCCAGAACAGCCGTGGCACTGGTCGGACACAAATGATCAGTGCGCCTGTCATGGCTGAAAATTCGCTTGGATGGAACTAGACCAGGGTCTCTGGTCGATTTGTTTTTATTGCGAGGTGTGTTCCATGATAGACTGGGGAAACAAGACCAAAAGAAAGAAACAAGGAGGAGAAAACGGAGACAGGAAACCGTCGGTCGGGAGAACGGATGAGAGCGACTCTCGAAACCACGCTTGTCATTTATCAACTCTCTCATCTAATCTTTTCTTCTTATTCCCCATATGTTTGTGCTTTGTGTTTTATCATATACCTTTCTTACCCTCCTGGTGGTTGATGGCGGGCCTGCTTCCATCACCGCCATACTCGCCCGCCCTTTCTCTTCTCTGGCTCCCTTGTGGGGGAGCGTCACTGTTGTCTGTATGGCCGGGGGGTATGGCAGGTATATCGTGACGAGTAACGCCATCTATACTTTACTACTACCCCAGCCACCTTTTGTGTCTCATTTTGTTTCCGATTGAGTTGTTTATATGTACAGATGTATATTTCCCGTCCGTATCTACTAGAGTCCGAAACCGGCCGGCTTGTCGGCTTGATTCCCAATATGATGTTCATACTTGACCTTGAAGAGTGCATGCTGTAGCAGACCGCAGACCCAAGACCCAAGACCCAAGACCCAAGACCCACCAGGGAAACAAGGATGAGAGAGAGCCAAGATGAATGCCAAGTCGATTCCCCTCTTTTCTGCAGCAGGAATGGCCTCCGTGTCGAATGATATCACCTGTCATTATGCCTGCCTGCATCACGCGTGGAAAAATGACTCCGCACTTGAGTCGGAGTTACACCGGTCTAGGGTTGGAGATGGTTCCACCTATGAGTGGTCTTGTCGGACATGGAGTTTTCATCTCCGATTGCGGTGTGATTCGTGGCAACGATGGAGAGAGATCCAGCATATCCAGCATGGTTTCGGAGGAGACTACCGAATATGTCAAGTTGCTGCAGGTTAAGCTTGACTTAGTTATGTAGTATGTATGTAGTATGGAGTATGTAGTGGGGGTTGATGTAGACTGGGTATGGTGAGTAGAAAGTAGGGACCTCGGTCTCTACCATCGACTTACTCAATGGTTCAATTGTAGCACTTATAAAGTAGCATGTTCCCTTTGCGGGGCCAGCAAGACAGCCAGAGACAGACAGAGAGAGAGAGAGAGAGAGATAGAAACGAGACAGGGAATCTTCTTTCCTGATCCTTGGGCATGACAATGGCCCGTCTAACCACCACCACCACGACCGGAACCCACTGGTTCCCAGCCCTCACCACTCTTCTCCTTGTCGCAACCTCCTCCTCAACATCTGCCCTCCCCAACAACACTTCCCCTTCCTCCTCGTCAGCTGCTGCTACTTTTTCCACTGCTGTTGTTGCATCTTCATCCTCCCCACCAACCGTAACCCTCCCCCCCTCTCCCTCCACCCCCCTCGACCCATCCACCATCTTCATCGGCCGCTCCCTCCCCGAGTTCTCCCAGGACCTCTTCCTCGGCATCAAGTACGCCGACCAGCCCACGCGCTTCACCCCGGCCACCCTCAAGACCCGCTACCGCGCCAGTGACAGCGACAGCGAGGCGTCCACCTCCACCGAAGACACCTCGGACGATGACGATGACGATGACGACGTGCAGACAGTCCACTACAACGCAACCCAATACGGCAACGACTGCCCCGGCTACGGCAGCGACGAGACCACCCTCGTGGACGCCGGCTACACGCGCCTGAGCGAGGACTGCATGAATCTGAATGTGATTCGGCCTGCCGCTGCCCCCGGGACGGAGGGGTTGCTCCCCGTCATGGTGTGGATCTTTGGGGGTGGGTGGATTCAGGGCGCGACGAGTGACCCGAGGTTTGTTTTGCCTTGTTCTTCTCGATAGTCAAGAGGGGAGGGGAAGGTGTGGGTGTGGGAGAGAGGGCTGACTGACTGATGATGATAAAACTGGGGGTGGGTTTGAGCACTGGCTAACTGACGATGAATCTGAAGGTATAACATGAGTTACATCCTGCATCAAGGCGCACTCAACGACAAACCGGTGATTGGCGTGTCGATCAACTATCGGGTCGCTGCATTTGGGTTTTTGGATTCGAAGGAGGTTATGGTTCGTTTCTCCCTTTCTTTACTTTCTGATTTGGGGAGTGATGGGATTGTGCTGATGTGCAGGTACAGGAATCCGGAAATACGAATCTGGGGCTGCGGGATCAACGCGTGGCCTTGCGGTGGGTGAAAGAGAATATTCGGGCTTTTGGGGGCGATCCGGACAGGATTACGATCTGGGGGGAGTCTGCGTGAGTTTTTGTCCTTCTTGGTGGTAGCTACAAAGGCTGATGGCAGGGGCAGAGGGGCTTATAGTGTTGGGGCGCATCTGGTGACGAATGAGGGGGATAATGAGGGCCTGTTCAGGGCTGGTGAGTTGATCCTATTCTCCCACCGGTTGGACAGGGCTTATGTGTGCGTGTGCGACAGCGATTATGGAATCGGGCAATGCAGTCGGTCCCCCCTGGAACGGCACGGACTGGTATCAACCCATGTATGACCAGATTGTGAATAAGACGAAGTATGTGCCCTAGATGCGGTGCCTTGCTGCGTTCACGTTCACCTCCTAACAAAACAGCTGCACCACCGCCTCCGACACCCTGCAGTGTCTCCGCGAGGTCCCCTTCGAGACCTTCTATCCCCTCGCCTACAACGGGCTCGAATGGTTCGGCACCATCGATGGCACCTTCATCAAGGAGAAGCCCCAGATCAGCATCACCGAAGGCCGCTTCGCCAAGGTGCCCATCCTGCACGGGACCAACACGGACGAGGGCACGAGCTTCGGCACCACGGGGACGAACACGGACGAGGAGTGTATTGAGCAGTTGGTCGGTGAGTGTCCTATCCTCCCTATATCGTAAGGTGTCTAGTCTAACTGCGGCAAGCCTCCAAACGCTGGGTCCTCGACCGCGACCAAGCGACGCATCTGCTCGGCCTTTACCCGAATATCTCGGCCCTGGGCTGCCCCTACGGCTGGGGCAACGTCACCTGGCCGTCCCGCGGGTACGAGTACAAGCGGTACGAGTCGATGGCGGGCGATCTGTGCATGGTCGCGCCGCGGCGGCTGCTGGGCACGCAGATGGCGCGGTACGAGACGGAGGTGTATGCGTACCGGTGGGATGTGGCGGCGTTGAACGAGACGAGCGTCATTGGCGTGCAGCATTTTGCGGAGGTAGCCCAGTCCTTGTTATGCCCAAAGCATCCCCCCCCCCACACGGACGAAACACTTGCTAAGATGATTAGATCCCCTTCGTCTTCGCCAACCCGAACCAAACCATCACCCCTCTGGGCTCCGACCCCGCGCGTCTGGCCCTGGGCAATCTGGCCGCGAGGATGTGGACGGCGTTTGTGACGGATTTGGATCCGAACGGGCATGGCGGTATGTATCCCCCGCTGTCTTATATGAGTGAGTGGTTGAGAAGGGGTTGGCTGATTTTTGGGGGGGGGAGCCACAGTCGACGGGATCCCCCACTGGCCGCGCTATACGCCGTCGGACGGGCCGTCCAACTTCGTCTTCCGGTTGCCGCGGACGGAGAGTTATGTCGAGGCGGATACGTATCGGGCGGAGGGGATTGAGTATATCAACTCGATTGCGCGGTAGTTTTTGTTTCTGGTGGGTGCGTGAGCTGGGTGGTTGATATGTGCGTTGTCGATGGAGGATGCGGAAGGAGTGTCATGCGATAATGGGTATACATACGTGGTGTAGTGAGCATGCTATAACGGGGTATTTAAGCGATCTACCCACTGGCATGAAGTATACGATGATGGGCTTCTGAAGATCAATCTCCAGATCACGTATATCCAACCGCTAAGCTTAGTCTACTTTACCACGCCATCTCCAATACCCTTCCGCCACTCCAATCCCAGTCATGTAAAGTGACTAGGTAGCTGATGATTACATTGCTTTAGTTTTTCATTTCCAGATTCCAGGAGATTCCAGAAAAAGAGGACCAAAATAAAGAGAAAATTTTCTGTATTTGCATAAAACTCCCCACCCCTCAACAAAAATCCAATTTAGTTGATAGAGAGAAGCTTAACCTTGCTATAATCCCCAAAAAAAAGATTAGCACCGTTCCGTTGCCCTACACACCCCCAAAAACCAACACCCTCAAAGCAAACCCCAAGAAAGAGACGAAGGGTACTCACAAAACAAGAGTCGAGTTAGCAGGGATCAACCCGGGGAAGCCACGGGCTCCGTAGCCGTAGTCACTGTTGGCACAGCAGTACATTAGTCTAAGTTGGACTGGATCGATGGTCCATCCGCCATCTCTTTACTTCGCCAGAAGGGCGAAGGCAAAGGTGAGGGCAAAGGCAAAGGCAAAGGTAAAGGGCAAAGGGCAAAGGGCAAAGGGGCGACGACATACGGCGAAATAGTCAAGACGGCCTCCTCGCCGACGTTCATGGTGGGGACGCCCTCGTCCCAGCCCTTGATGACCTGGCCCACGCCGATCTGGACCTTGAAGGGGCCGCGGCCGGGGTTGAGGGAGCTGTCGAATCTGATTTCTAAGTTAGGATTTGGTTTCAGGATGGGAGATCGGATCGGATCGAAATCGAATCGGGAATGTTCATTTTTAAAGTATAGGGGGAAAGTGGGAGAGCGAGGTAGCTAGCTAGGTAGCTAGCTAGCTAGCTCTTCTGCTATGCTATTTTTTCCATGTCCCGGGAGGGGAGGGGAGTTGGGGATGGAGGTGGGTTTTCTGCGGCTGAGCCACGGACGGAAGATGTAGGCAGGGAATGCTAAGGGCAAGCAAGATAAAGGGCAAGGGAACGGTAAAGGGGACGGCAAAGGGGAAAACGCAACTTGTCGCCCATGTTGTTCTCGGCGCCCTCCTTGTACAGGCATCCGGTGTAGTGGATGGAGACGTAGTCGCCCTTGACGGGCTTCTGGTCGGAGGTACCGGGGGTGAGGATGGTCTTGGTGACGCCCATTTTGGATGGATTATTTGGGGGATTGGTGGTAGTGTAGTGTAGTTTGTGGCGGGGTTGCGAGAGGGAGAGTGAAAGGGAAAGAAACTGAGGAAAGGAAGAAAAAAAGAAGGTTAGGTTAGTTTAAAGGTTTCCTTCCCAAAGCAAAGCAAAGCCGAAGTGGGGGGGCGGACGGCGGCGGGGATTAATTACAGTCTACTCATACTCTGGAACATCAGATACGGTCCTGGAGTACCGGTACGCAACTACTCAACTCAACTAGAGTTTGGGATGGATCATGTTTGCACAGTACGTAACTACCTAGGTAGTCAATGTTTGTTGGGCTTGGGGGGTGGAAAACACCGGGTTTAGCGTTTGGATAGATCAATTTCATTATCATTTGTTTTCCAAGCTTTGATGATGCTGCCCCTCCCTCAATCTAGACCGCGTTTGTTGTGGGTTTCGCTTGGCGCGGGAGATTCTTTTTTTTTGTCTGTCTGTGTTTGTCGCGGTTGGAGACGCTCGTTCTGCAATCACAGTTGAGGTTTGGTTATTTGTAAACTATTGAGGAATATTAAAATTGATATGAATCGTGTCGAAGGTGCTTGGGATCTCTTATTGGGTGGAGGGGGAACGGGACAGATCGTCGGGACGCTTCCTCTCTTCTCGGGGCTCTGCTTCTGCCGCCTGTGCCGCATTTGCCATTGCCGTTGCCAGTTGATGTCATTTGTCCCGGAGATTGACAATACATCCTGGATGTGTTTGCTTGGATGTGTTTGTACCGTATGTGATATCGGGGTGATTAGACTAGTCGACCCCAAGTGTCTCGAATTGATAGATAGAGAGGTTGATTGATTGATATAGTATGTACTGTACTCTGCCAGAAAATAAGTACCGTGCAGATAGTCCCCCATGTATCACAAAAAGCAAATCCCCTGCATGCTCCGAGCTCTTCCCATGCAGACCCCAAAATCAGGCTGCAGTAGCGTTGGCCCCCCAAAACGGCAACTTCTTCATCTCTGCCACCGACATGCCCCGAACGCGCGTGCGAGGGAACCGCGGATCAACGACCCCGTCGTCTTGATCGGATAACGCCAGATAATGCACCGTCGTGATGCCCACGGCCTCGAGCCACGGCAGCACGCGGTGGTAGTTCAGCCCTACCTGGTCCAGCCCGTGGCTGTCGTCCGAGAGCACGAAGCGGCCGCCGAGGGCGAGGAATTCCTGTTGCGGTGCATGCATTAGCCCCAAGCATCATACCCCTCCAGCTACAAACACAACCCCCCTCCCCGATTCCAGTCTGATAAGAAACAAGAAAAAAAAAAAACTCACCCGACAAACCTCCCCCATCGGATACGGCTCGCGCATCCCCTTCCGCAACGCCGCCGAATTCACCTCCAGCAGACCCCCGTAGCCCGCCACGAACGCCAGGTTGCGGCGCACCTTGGCCCAGACCCCATCTTCGTGGAGACCCCACCGCCGCAGACTCCCATCGGGCTCGTCGCTCTTCAACCGGATCAGATCGAAATGCCCGACGACCAGCGGCCGCACCTGCCGCAGCATCGCCAGCTGCTCGTCGAAGTAGGCCGCGAACAGGCGCTCGTCGGAGCCGCCGGCGGCGGCGCGGGCCTGCTCGTACATGGCGCGGTCGTAGTCGATGGGCACGGTGCAGGTGTGGTGGATCGAGCCCATGAAGAAGTCGAAGGGGTGGGCGGCCAGGGACTGCTGGATCAGGGCGAGGGAGCCCGGTTCGCGGATCCAGTCGATCTCGAAGCCGATGAGGATGTTGATTCCTGCCGCGCTGTACTTGGCGCGTAGGCGCGTGGCTTCGGCGTAGTAGGCTTTTTCGTTGGCGAGGTGGCTTTCTTCGGTGTTGCCGGCTTCGATCTTGGGGGTTTTTTGTTTTTTTCAGTTGGGGTAGATATGGGGGAGAAGGGGTTGAGGCAGACCTCTTCAGGGTAAAAGTCCTCCTGGTGTCGGGGCATGTGCTCGGTTAGACAGAAGGTGTGGAAGCGTTTCTGGATGGCTAGTTGGATGATCTCCTCCAGGGAGTCCTTGGCGTGGCCGGGGCAGAATTGCCCTGAGTGGCTGTGGTGGGAGAAGGGCATCTTTTGGCATTGATCAGTTTGGGGTTTGTATGTGGTGATGGCATGGTGTTTGGGGGATTATCAGGGATGACAAAGAAGATGATGATGGTGATGCTCACGATGACTGCTTACCCCGCGATGAGGAGGGGTAGTTGTGACTTCTAGGTTGATGTTGTAAAATTGGTCTTTCCAAACATGAAGAAGAATATCCAACTTTATTCGGTATATGCAAGGTGGTTCGACCGTTGCACACCGTACTGTACAAAAGTATGTATAGTCGGGGTGGATTGCGGAGGTCGAGATTCCTACTCTCTTTTTATGGGGCCCGAATCAAGCAATCATCAGCCGGGCCCGGAGCACGCTGTTACTTCCTGTCTACCTCACTCTCACGGGCTAGCCTAGGTAAAAATTCCTATCGCATATCATATGACTAGCTATACAGGGGTTCAATAGCATAAACATGTATTCGTTGCTCTCATCATCCATCTCGATGATTATCGCCTCGCCTGAAGCTCCAAGAGCAAGAACCTAATACCGTGCCTTATCTTATAGACAGCGACAACCCAGCCCTCCCTCATCTTCAACCTCAACCACCCCATCCTGATACCTTTAACCTAACCCCCAGTCCATCACAGTCCAGCACAGCACAGCACATCTAACCCACAAGCCACAGCATACCCCCGTCTTGCAATAGCCATTACCCATAAAACCCTCCACCCCCATAAACCATAACAATACTCCGTGCACCCAAAACACCCAAACGCTTTAACCAACCCCCCCCCGCCATAAAAAAACCTCATCCCGCCGCCAAAACCATCGCAACCACATACTCCCCATCATGCGAAATCGACAACTTGCCCACCCTGCCACCACCCCCACCCTCACCTTTCTGCCCATCCCCATCGCCCCCCAACCCATCCAGAAACACCACCTCCGGCCGCCCCTCATCGACCTCACTCACCCGCACAACCACCTCCTTCCACCCGAGCTGCGCGGCGCCCCGCGGCGCCGCCTTCCGCGCGGCCTCCTTGGCGGCGAACCGCCCCGCGAGCCAGCGGGTCATGTCCGGGGTGATCGTCACGGGGGGTAGCGAAGATGAAGGATGGGGATGGGGTTGGGGTTTTGCTTGGGGCTGGGGATTGTGTACATGTAGAGGTACCAGGGAGGGGGACAGCTGGAAGCGCGCGCGGAAGTCGGCGTGTTCGCGGGGGTGCAGGATGCGGCGGGTGAAGCGGGCGAGGTAGGTGCCGTTCTGGCGGGTGAGGAGGCGGGCGATGCGGGGGAGGTGGACGATGTCGGTGCCGATGTTGAGGGCGAGGGGGAAGGGGGTTGGGGGTTTCATTTTCGTAGTCTGCGGAGTCGTGGGGTGGGAAGTGTGTATGGTGTGGGTGGGTGGGTGGGTGGGTTTGTTGATGGTGGTGTGAGGTGATGGTAGAGAAATTGAGGATGGGAGAGGGTCGGGTCAGGTGACTGGTTTTGGTTGGGATTAGGCGCACATTGAGGATATCTAGTTGGGGACTGACGGGTGTAGACATGTCAAGTTATTCAATTGATCTGTTGAATGATCTGTTGAAGTTGAGGTTTGGAGGTGTGTTTTTCTAGTTGGAGCTGTTCGTGTCATCAAGCTCGATATGCCTTTGGCCTGGAATTGTCCTTCATGTTAGAAGTTAAAGCACGCCATTGCTACCCGGCTTTACAACTCATACGACCGATCTACTGTCCAAAACATCTCCAGACCAATTGAAGCAAGCATGGTGTATACTCTATATGTACAGATTCACACCTGACCCTCAGAAGTCAACCCGGTCAGACGTTTCAAGCGCCAAAGGCATGGCCCAACTCGGCCACGTTGCATCTGGGTCTAGCACCGGTGTATAATCGACTCGACTGGATCTTGCACGTCGGGCACATTAGATTCAACTAGTCCTCAACTCTAGCATGGGATACATCGGCTTTAATGATCCTTCTTCTTGTCGTCTCCATTCACCTGCTTCAGGAAGTCCCTGTAGCCAATTCGTTAGCTCGAGCGCGGTTGCGGTAGTTGGGTGCACCCTGCATCTGAATTGCAGGCCCTAGCGGATCAAGCAGCCGAGGGCTGACAGGGAGTGGCATCCAGCCCTTCGCGAGTATCTTTCACAAGCCGCCGCCTCCGCCGCTTTTCCGCAGCTCAAGCAGCTGAAGTTGCATCCGATAGTCTTGAAGGGCCGCCATTTCGAGAGTGGGAATATGTATGCATTCTGCCTGCTTAGGGTCTTTGGCAACGTACGTGATGAATTCCTCCTCGTCCTTAGAGGAAGCCTGGATAGGAGGAGTAGCGGGCTTGGGCTGGCTGCCACCGCCCATGGCAAGCTTGACACCACCGAAGAGGGCACCGAGAACACCCATGGCGAGCTAGAGAGCGTGTCCCCGTTAGTCATTGATCCTCATGACGCAGGTCAGACACCGTCCATCCCACAACACCTGGACAGAAATTGGCCTCGGACGACAGGGAGGGCCGGGCAGAGGTCGGGTGCGAGTAACCGTCGCAGCGGAGTACGTACATAGTGAGAGCCGACCTTCTTGCCGGCGATCTGGTAGTAGACGACCATGGTGACGGATTGGAGAGGGAGGGAGTTAGATGGAGTTTGGCGGAGCAGCGGTGCGATGATAGGTTCCTGCGCGAATAAGTCGAACGGACGGCAGCGGAGGAAGTTGCGGCTGTTGGTTCTTCCCCGATTGGGTATGGTAGGCTGACTCAGTAATGAGTCAGCAGCGGACAGCCGCCCCGCTGAGTCAGAGCTGCGTCAGCAGCTCCAGCTAGCTATGCTCCCTCACGTGACCTACAGCTTCCTCCGGGAACGTCCGACGGCGGATGACGTTCGGGAAGCAATCACGGGATATCAGCTGATCTGATACTGTCTGTATGGGCCGATGATGTCCTCATGCTCTCCTCAACAATAATTCCATTTGTTATAAGACGATCCAAATCGGTCATCTACAATTGGACTGATCCAACAATGTGATGGTCAGAGTCACCAACAGTACACACAACAGCTTAACCTCATCAGAGCCAACTCAATCCTAAGCCGTTGACCAACGCAGCGTGCATCTACCAGCCATGAGGTCACTACTTGGACTGTAAGTGATTGTGGCGGTGTTTCATGCCCAGCAAAGCTGCTGCTGGCTTCCTGTTTCCCGACAGACCTCGGGGCGAGAAAGCAAGACACGGAGAGCCTCCATTCTGGCTATGACGGGCAAGATTTACCCCGGCTATTGCATGGAATGATCTGTTGGGGGCAGCTGCCCCTTCTTCTACTTTTTTTGGTTGCTTCGGTTTTCTTCTTCTTCTTCTTCTTCTTCTTCTTCTCTTCTTACATTCCTCCCTCACTTTTTCTCTCAGTCTTTCTCTCTTTTGTGTAATTCAATTTCACTTCTCCTCCCTTCATTACACTGCATACACCCCTTGCAACCTTCTGTCTCTACACCATATAATCCTCAGTAAGTCAATATTCCCCCCATCTTCCCAGTCAGGACACCTCACTTATTCATCACTCAGCTTCCGGAACTCCTCACGCGACCGCATCATGATTTGGGGGAAACAGCAAGACAAAGCGCCCGAGGTGGTACAGCAACCCATTCCGCGCGAGAAGCTGCCGGATCAGCTTCAGAAGCTCGTTGACCACGACGATGGCTTCTACGATGACATTTATTCCTCCTAGTATGTCGTTCCCTGTTTCCTGGGGCCGTTGCGACGCACCGTCCCTCGCCCGACCACCTCCGCGTCTCCCCGCATTCTTCCCCGCAAGCGCCGGACTGCAATTGTCCGCTAGTCGGTGCGATCATCCCGACGCCAGCCCAGGCAGCAGCAACCATCAATTTAATACGCGGAAAAATTTTGGGGATCAATCTAACCCATCGCCAGCTCTGTTGACTCCACGGAAACCCCCTACCGATATGCCGGTTACGCGACTCGTCTTCGCACGATTCTGCTCTCCGCCCACCGCTATGTCGCCTACACCTCTGACATCGGCGAATCCTTCCGCCCCGTCGCGCACCCGTGGCTCGTGCGCTCCGCCTACGGTATTTCATGGACGTATTTGATCGGCGACGTCGCGCACGAAGGATACAAGGCCTACCTGCGCAACCGCAGCCTGCTCGCCCCGCCCTGTGAGGCCTACAAAGATGCCAGCGACCTCTCTCCTGAACAAGTCGCCAAGGGCATGGTGACCGGCAACCTGACCAAGCCTCTCACCTCGACATCGACCGACACGCTCACTCCCTGGCCCACCACCGAGATTCCCCTCATCGAGGACTATCGCATGGTGATGGCCAAGCGCGCCGTGTTCCAGAGTATAGCCAGTATGGGTCTGCCGGCCTTCACCATTCATTCCGTCGTGAAATACTCGGGCCGGGTGTTCAAGAAATCATCGAACACTTTCCTCCGCACCTGGTCTCCCATCGGAGTAAGTTCCTCTGCAATCTGAAACTACCACCGCAAAGACAATTGACCGATTACCACAGCTCGGTCTGGCCGTCGTTCCCTTCCTCCCGTATCTCTTCGATGAGCCCGTCGAAGAAGCCGTCGAGTGGGCCTTTAGCCGCGGGCTCTGGCTTTACGGCGGCGACGAAGCCGTCCGCCCCCTCCCTCCGCCAAAGGCAGCCCACGTCTCTCAGGACGAAGCCACCTCCCTCAGCCACTACCTCCGCGTGCAGACGGAAAAGCACAACAAAGAGTCGCTGGGCTCCGACGCCAGTGTCTCCGACTCGGCCGCCAACCTCTCCTGGGAGGCATACAAGGAGGAGCGCCAACGAGCGAAGGAGCAGCGCCAGCGGGAGCGCGAGCAGCACGGCCACACGGGTCCGCTCTCTTTTCTGAAGGGATTCACCAAGGAAAAGACGGAATAAAGCTCCCAATTTGCCACTATATTGCTATATTGCTTCCTTGATACCAGATTCCACTATGCATCTCCTGGACCACTTCAGCGTTTGCCTGGCGCTCAGGACATTTAGTTTCTATATGTATATAAGTTAGCGGGTCTATCCTCTTTACTCATGATTTTTTTTTGGCAGGATCGTATCAGTCTATTGATTGTCTGTTTGACCACGTAACTCTATCCAGGGTGGATGGCTATTGGATATGAGGTAGGATATTTGCCGCTACTATCCACGAACTGAATCCATCACAATTAGACGGAGATGCACCCACACCACCCACACTTGAAGCTATAACATTTCCATACATGTCCTCGCCCACAGACAAGAGGATAACCGAGTATAATTCCAAATTCCACCATACGAACCGAACCCGCTGCATGAAACTTATTCTGACCACCTTCTCTCCCGGCCGCCCTCCCTCTCCCAGGCCGGTCTTCCACTTCCAGGAACACGTGGAGTATGACCACCCGAGGCGAGACAACCAAAATAGAAATCAATGAACTTCAGTGAAGATAGCAAGCTCTCGCAAAATGCAATGCATCTCTATATACATACCACAAAAAGCCTCATCTCGAAAAGGGAAGAACAGAACCGCCCCCCCCCCAATCCCCCCCGTCCTCCCTTAGCACCGAAGATAGTGCTCAAACGATACACTAAAGAAAGAAGTCCTATATAGTCAAGCAATAATACTTTAGAACGGTACGCACAACCACACACACGCCATTCAATCGAGCCGGGAATTATATTTCTTGCTATGCAAAAGCCAGATGAGAATTTGATGAGAATGCAGGTTTTGGTGGGAAGTTAATGGGCAAGTTGAGAGAGGGAGGGAGAGAATTATAGTTTGCACGCAGGCACCTGGGGCGGTTGTATGACAGGGACTAAAGAAGACTTTGCTATGTTGTAGAGAGAATGAGGGCAGAACAGAAGGGTTCGCTGGATTTCATGGACCGGTTGACCGCCCTAGGCTCCACCAGCGGTAAATCAGTCATCCTTGGATTGATCCCTGGATGGATGAGTCCTGCTCGATCGTCCAGGTGACGGGGTGGGGAAGCGGCCTCTGAGGGTCGAGGATGAGGATGTGGAGGATGTTCCGTTGGGGAGGAGGGAGGTCGATGCTGATGTTGATGGGGGATTGCGGTCGAGGTCGTTGCGACGTGCGGTTCCTCTGTCCGCTGGACCTCCGGGAGGGTTGGGTGCTGCCGGCTCTAGTCCATCGTTCAGCTCGATGAGATCGCCCAGATTGCGACGGCCGCTGGTTTGGAGGATCTGGACCGTGGGGTCGGTGCTGGTGGGGGTGCCGCTTGCTTGCTGCAGGTCGTTGAGGCTGGCTTTGGCGCGACTGGTCATCTTGCGGACCCACGATTCGACGGCCCCGCCGATGTTCTCGAGGCCCGTGGGGGTGTTGGAGACGGCGGGGGCGGTGGGAGTATCGGAGGTGGTGTCGAAGTTCGGGGGTCGGGTGGCGGGCGCGAGGTTGGGGAGGTGCTGCGCGAAGAACTTGCTCAGTCCGTCCATCGCGGGGCCCGGGGCGGTGATGTCGCGGTCGAGTGTGCCGACGCCGGGGGCGGAGAATTGAATGCCGCTGTGTTGGCGCTGATGCCGGGTTCCGGGCCTCCTGGGGTTTTTAGGGTTCTTGGGAGAAGAGGGGTCGGTGGACTGGCGATTCCATTGGAATATGGGCGGCTGGAAGGACTGGGGTTCAGCCGGTGATGAGGATACAGAGGAGGCTGTTGCCGTTCGTGCCTGATCCGAGGATGGTGATGGTACGGAGTCGGTATACGACACCGATTTTCGCCGTGTGCGTGGGAAAAACCCCAATGCGCCTCGAGGAATGCGCCCTATCTCGACTGGCGCACTGAATCCTTCGATCTCTACCCAGGACTCGTGCTTCCACACTCGGTCCCCGTCTCCTTCGTGCATAGTGCTTGGTGGTTCCGTCTTCGGATGTCCCGGTACCGCAGTTGGTGCGATCGAGCTTCCATTCAAGTCTTCCAGAGACTCATGGGTACCGTTCAGTAGGTCAGCGTCGGGCCCACTCCATTTTGGCCGTCCTTTGATCGAGCAAGCGGCAACCGGCAGGAGAACCGTTTTCCGGCCTTGTATGCTATCGCTGGGCCAGAATCCGTTGGCCTTTCGGAAAATTGCCGGCTGGCAGCCATATCGTATCGTAACACCGGTGATGGTATCTGTCGGTTGCACATGGTGTATGTATACTAGCGCGTCCTCGTCCTGCTCCGGGTCAATGTTGGAATGACCCGTTTGGTCGCTCGAGTCCCGCCGCTTGTGTCGCGAACCGGGTGCCCAAGCTGACCCGGTGTCGGCCAGCAGAAGAGCCTCGCGTTTCTTTGCCTGCACCAATGCCTGCCGTTCTTCCTTGGTCCCCGCTCCAATTTCCGGTGTCGACGGAGCCGATGGTCCCCATGACGCAGGTATGGATGAACGAGGGGGTGGTCTCGAATATGAGTCCGGTCGGGAGGGTTTCCGGGCATGACCTCGCGCGGTGCCGTTGGGAGCCGGTCGCGCAATATCGCTCCCTAATACCGATGAGGCCAAGCTTTGCAGCGACGACCAGGATGCGTCCAGAAAATCTATAGATGAATATATTGTCTCAGCTAACTTGGATCCAGTCCTCGTGTCTTTGACGGAACCCACCTAGGGAGCTGTTTCCTCGATTGCGGTTGAAGGATTCGGTAGCTCGAGATGGATGTCTCATCGGAATAGGGGACACTCCGCGGGATGGGTTTGGCGATGGAGTGGCACCGCGGGAGCGGACGACCGACTCCGAGGACAGCATCGACGACAGTCCGGAGGACTGCATTTGCCTCCCACCATCCTCATTGTCACTGTCGACGATGGAGATCAAGCGGCGAGTTCGCGGTCGCACCGTTGATGTGGATCTAGTGCTTGCGGTCCCGGGGTTGAAGGCTTCGGCCAAGCCGCTGTTGGAACTCATCCCTGGCTGTGGGAAGGAAGGATAATAAGGGGTTGTAGATGTTGTCAGCTCTCCGGAGCGAGCTTAGCTTGGATGAGATCGCCCAGGCACTGATTGCCATCGGAGGTCTCTATCTCAGACCATTCGTCATGCGGCGGTTGTGGTTATCGCATCCGTGTCCTAATCGTGAAACACCCGCGGCACCTGGAGATTATCAGGACAGTAGCACCCGTGCTTTGGCCCGATTGTGTAGAATGTATCGATTTCCGGGATATAGGCCCTGAGCCACCCTTGAGAGTTGAGCTGCGTTTGGGGGGAGGGGAGGCTTTGAGGGGGGATGGAAGCGCGGGATAAGAGAAAGTAAGTATGGAGTCTAGTCCCTTGTGATGACGACTCCAGGTCGAGAGGGGGAGTTGATCAATCGTACTTGAGGCGGGGTGATTGTCTCCTGATCGGTCGGGACAGAACGTCAAAGGAATTCGGGGAATTTTGAAGCTGGAGAAGAGAATGGAGAAGGACAGCGGCGACGATTGAGAAGGAGAATAAGGCGAGTGGGAACCGCTTGATCGGCAAGAAGCCTTCCCAAAGTACTCCGTACAGACAGTAGTTAAGTTAACTACCAGTAGTAATCTCATGAGTCTCTCTCTCTCTTAACTTGTCTCGCCCTCCCTTGACGTCGCCCGGTGGCGTACCGATTCATACTGTATGGTACCATTTCACACCACCGAAATTGGCTGGCCGCGTAATCGGGTTACAATACCATTTCCATTGCTAATGCCTAGAATAGCGAGTATCCGAGTATCTTGTCCCAAGCATCTCATCCCAAGCATCGATGATGATAATACACAGGGGGTCCAGGAACAGTCTATGAACAGAAGTATGTCTAGTAAGCCCTGTCGCAGACAGAATCGATTGCACAAAGCCAGCATGCCAGTTATCATCACTGGCAACAATTCGCGCTTAGATAGCCAAGCCAAAGAACCAGAGAGAGAAAAAAAGAAGAAGAAAGAAAAAGAAGAAAGAGAAAAAAAAAAAAAAAAAAAAAACGCCGGGCCCATCGGACAAGTATAGATTGACATGGAGGTAAAATGCACAGGAAAATCCAATGATGCCGGATGAAGAAGAGAAATGATTTACTCGGGAGGTTCGGCCATCTCCGCCGGTCGTGTCTCTGCTTCAGACGTCGCTTCAGACTCGGTACTCCATTCCTTCTCCGAGTTCGCTTTGGCCTGAACCTGAGTGGGTGGAGGAATGACCCGAACACCACCGGCACGGCTGAAGAAATCCTCCGTCCGTAGGCCACGGACATCCTTGGGGTCTACTGAAGCCATCTGCTGCCCATCAGCCTTCTTTTGTCGGATCAACTCTCGCACCGGAACCATGGCCGCATCACGGCACGCCTCCTTGATATCACTGCCGGACATGCCTGACATGGCTTTAACGAGGTAGTGCAGATCGAAGTTATCCCGGTCGACCTTGGTGTCCTTCAAGATTAGACTAAGAATCCGCAGGCGCTGTGCTGCGGGCGGGAGTACGACCGGGAACTTCTTCGGCATTCGTCGGAGGATGGCGTCGTCGATATCTTGGATACGATTGGTGGCACCCAGAACAACCACGCGCTGAGGTTCTCCCAAGGAGTTTGCGGATGTGAGACCGTCCCAATGTGTCATGAATTCTGCCTTGACCATGCCACTGGCCTCATGTTCTCCGCTCCGTCTCGTGCCCAGCACGGCATCAATCTCATCAATAAAAACAATGGAGGGTTGAAGTTTTCGGGCTAGCGAGAATACTGCATTGACGAGCTTGTTGGAGTCGCCGTACCATTTCTCCGTCAATGTTGAGATGTGTAGGTTGATGAAGCATGCGCCGCTCTCGTGAGCCAACGCTTTCGCAAGCATAGTCTTTCCGCAGCCAGGCGGTCCGTACAGTAAGACACCCGATGGCGCGGTCAAGAGTGAGGAGGACGAGGAATATAGGTGGGGCATCGTAAGGGGGTATATAACAGACTCTTTCAGCTCCTCGATGATATCGTCCAGGCCGCCGATATCTTCGAAGGACACATGAATATCGTCCGGAGCAACCACATCCATCGCGATGGCTTGTTCATATTGGTTGAGAGCCAAGTCGCCCCTCTTGGTTCGACTCTTCTCTTTGCGCCCGCGGCGCGGCGAACCCTCGTCTGATTCATCCCCGCCGTCAAGTTTCCGTAGGATGGCAGCGGATTTGCGTCGTTGTTCTTCCTTTTTCTGACTTTCGGGATCAAAGTCGAGGCGCGAGATAAGGTATCGGATGAGGAAGTATGCAGATGCAGACTACTCACGATCTGTCAGTATTGTTCCGAGGTTCGCAGCGTCATCAACTTACTGTGCCCGCAACCATCACCAACTCCTGTAAGAACTGTTGCCATCGGGGACCACGAGCGGAAGCCATGATGACAAAATGCAGTGACTGGACTGGATATTCAGTTGTCCGCAACGTATGAAAAGTGCGAAAAGAAGCCCAGCGGTCTATTTCCAGGGTCCTAAGGCAACTTGATATGATCGCGATTGTCGCCGGGTCGGCTGTCGGCGAGCGAGCTGAGAGCTGTGGCGCTCGTCGGCGGAAGACGTGGCTTTGCCGGCAGAATCACATGCTTCACTGCCACACCGGCTGTCGTGTTAAAGCCTGAGGCTGACATGATGGTCCAGAGCACTTCGCCTTTGGCTCTCACAGCCTTCCGTATTATGACGACCCGCTCGCGTGTCGAATCAGGGGTCACCGATTGGCTGCGGGTCTTCCCCAAGGTTCCCCCAAATCAGGTACGCGGAAATGTGCGGCCATCTTTCTGATTCCCCTAAAGCTAAGCTTGACCGGGGGGATGCTGTGGCATCTGGAATACCTCGAATACCTCGAACACCTCAGCATTGTGTCTCCTTTTCCTAGATCATTTATCGGTGTAATCATTACTTGTTTCTAATGACTTTCGATTGTTTCTGACCCTCGATCTCTTTTTCTCACCTCGTCCTACCTACGTCTGCGCCTCTGCCACCGCAAACATGGCGCGACTGGGCCGCGCAGGGTTCCTCACCCTCGCCGTGGTCTTTCACCTGATCTACGCCTATTCGATCTTTGACATTTACTTCGTTAGCCCCATTGTGAGTGGGATGAAGTCGTTCCATGTGGAACGGAAACCAGGTGCCTCTGCTCCAGCCAAGCGACTCGTTCTGTTTGTCGCCGACGGCCTGCGTGCCGATAAGGCCTTCCAAGCATTGCCCGACCCCGACGAATCCGCAAATGACGACGATGAACCAATCTACCTCGCCCCATTCATTCGTTCTCGCGTGCTGTCCCACGGCACTTTTGGCATTTCCCATACCCGTGTTCCAACCGAATCCAGACCGGGCCATGTTGCCCTCATTGCAGGTCTATATGAGGACGTTTCGGCAGTGACCACAGGATGGAAGCTGAACCCGGTGAACTTCGACAGTGTCTTCAACCGGAGTCGGCATACATGGAGCTGGGGAAGTCCGGACATTCTGCCCATGTTCAAGGAAGGTGCGGTTCCAGATAGAGTGGATGCAGACACATACGGCGAGGAGGCGGAGGACTTTACTTCGGATGCGACAAAGCTTGACACCTGGGTCTTCGATAAGGTCAAGGAACTTTTCCAATCCGCGAAACATGATCCTGAGCTAGATGCCAAGCTGCGCGACGACAAGCTTGTATTCTTTCTGCATCTTCTCGGCCTTGATACAACTGGCCATGGCTATCGCCCGTACTCGAAGGAGTATTTGAGCAACATAAAGGTGGTGGACCGAGGTGTGCAGGAGATAACTCAGCTAGTGGAAGAATTCTACGGAGACGAGCAGACGGCATTTGTTTTCACCGCAGATCACGGCATGAGCGATTGGGGCAGTCATGGCGATGGCCACCCAGACAATACTCGGACACCTCTTGTTGTATGGGGGTCTGGCGTTGCTGGCCCAAAGATACCGCAGGAGGGTGCCTTGTCAGGACATGAAGATGGTGTGTCGCATGACTGGGGCCTGCATGGTGTTCAACGAAACGATGTTGCACAGGCCGATGTCGCGGCGCTCATGGCATACCTGGCTGGGCTTGACTTTCCAACCAACTCAGTGGGCCAGTTGCCTCTCGCCTTCCTCAATGCCAGCCCAGAGGAGAAGGCTCGTGCTGCGCTTGCGAATACCCAGGAGGTCTTGGAAATGTATAATGTGAAGGAAGAACAAAAACAGGCCGTTTTGCTCCGATATAAGCCTTACGAGCCACTCGACAATCATCGCGAGACCATTGAGGAGATCCAGAGACTCATTGCAAGCGGCGACTTTGAGAGCTCGATTGAAATGTCAGCATCGCTCTTTGCCAAAGCCCTGGAGGGTCTGCGCTATCTACAGACATATGATTGGGTTTTCCTCAGAACCATTGTGACTTTTGGATATCTAGGGTGGATTGCTTATGCTTTGACGACGGTTATTGACCTGCACGTTTTGCACGGCACATCTGACGCAAGAAGGACTGTTTTCAGCACCATGTTCTTCTCTTCCGTATTGGTTGCGCTCTTCTCTGTCTTCTGGTATCAAAAGTCCTCCTGGCGCTACTATTTCTACGGCTTTTTCCCAGTTTTCTTCTGGGAAGAAGTTTTTGCCCGCCGAAAAGCTCTTTCCGTTGGACGGGAAATTCTTTTGGGCCATGTACAATCTGCAAGCGGTTACGCCACGCTCGGTATTCAGCTATTAGTGTTTGTTGGAGTTTTAGAGGCATTGGTAAGTTTCGCTGTTTGATAGCGAAAACGATTCGCTAACGAGGTCTGACAGGTCCAATCCTACTTCCAACGGGAGATTTACACGGTCTGCTTCATTCTCGGTGCTTTTTGGCCATTGGTCTATGGCTTGGGCTTCCTGAAGAGACATCCATTCTTGTCTGCTTCCTGGTCAGTCGGGTGCCTGCTCATGAGCACTTTCACTCTGCTGCCGGCAAACAAGGTCGAGGACATTACCACTATGTAAGCGTCTCTTAAAACACGAAAGTCTGCGCAAACTGCTGACTTTATTACACAGAACCTATGGCGGTCTCTTGATGTTTTTCTCGGGTTTACTATACTTGCTTTTCGAGGATACAATCCTGGGCTATGACCAAGATTCAGGAAAACTGCCCGAGCGTCGCTCTAGCTGGGGCTCGCGCACTATCTTAGGGATGCAGGTACATTGTTCACCCCGCATAGCTTGGCGTCAAGCCATTATATGCAGTCCCGGGTCTCTCCAAATTCGTTTTTGTAACATGTGCTGACCCTAAACAGCTTGGCAAGGTCCTGCTTGCTATTATAGTCACCAGATCCAGTGCGGCGTCCCTTCAAGCTAAGCAAGGCCTCCCATTTGGTAACCAGGTTGTTGGTTGGGTTGTCCTTGGTAGGTTGCCCATCATGTAGTATTGTCTTTTCGAGAGCTAACGGGATCCCAGTCGCATCGCTCCTGCTCCCTTTTGTTCACCGACTAGCGCCCAACAGCCACTACATGCACCGGTTAATGGTCCTTTTCCTGACCTTCTCTCCGACATTTATCATCCTCACAATCTCGTACGAAGGCCTCTTCTACTTCGTATTCTGCATGACCATTATGACCTGGGTACGACTGGAGCATG
This sequence comes from Aspergillus aculeatinus CBS 121060, assembly GCF_003184765.1. NCBI lineage: Eukaryota > Fungi > Ascomycota > Eurotiomycetes > Eurotiales > Aspergillaceae > Aspergillus > Aspergillus aculeatinus. Next base: position 531,525 of record NW_020291483.1, read on the forward strand.
CGATCTACGCATATACTTCGGCCACCAAGAAAGCGGCTCCAGCCACCAAACAGTCTAGCGTGGATGCTACGACCACCGTGGAAGGCCACGCGTATCGGTACCGGAGTCTAAGCGTGTCCGACGCTCGTGTGGCCCTTTTCTTCTTTTTTCTCCTCCAGTCGGGCTTCTTCAGCACGGGCAATATCGCATCCGTCTCCTCATTCTCACTGGACAGCGTCTACCGGCTTATTCCGATCTTCAATCCCTTCAGCCAGGGGGCGCTGCTCGTTCTCAAACTCCTCATTCCATTTGCGATCATTAGTGCGAATCTCGGGATCCTGAATCGGCGGCTCGAGGTCGCCCCTAGTGCATTGTTCATGGTGGTGATGTCCATCTCGGACATTATGACGCTGAACTTCTTTTATATGGTCCGCGACGAGGGCTCCTGGTTGGACATCGGCACAACGATCAGCCACTTCCTGATTGCCAGCCTGTTGTGTACATTTGTGGCGGGTTTGGAGTTCCTCAGTGAGGTATTTATCAGCGGAGTCGACTTTGGCGCCCGCGCCAACCAGGTGGCCGCGGCTGTCGCCGAAGCCATCAGCGGCGAGGTGCCAGACAAGGCACCCAGTCAAGAGGATTAGGCAGACCGATCTTACTCTGGGGTCGAATTGTCTTGATAGAAGTAGAAAGATGTAATGTAGAATTGTATTGTACATGATCAATATCACGAATTCTATCTCTCTTCACAATCCCTTTCATCATCAATAAACAAACAGTCGAAAGAGTAATCACCTCTCAGCTCAGTCTTGTCTCCAAGACAATGATGTAGTTCGCTCGTGAACCGAGGTATCACAAGCCGAAAGTCCAAACGTGCTACGGGGACTAATTCCATCAAGCTTTCTTTTTTCTTTTTTCTTTATTTTTTATTTCCATAGCCCCTACAGGAAAAGGATAACCCCGGGCCCATCCTCGCCCCCGCCCACTCCCCTCCTTCGGCCCCATCTTATTCGACTTTTTGCTGTTGGCGTCACGCATTAAGTTCCATTTAGTTAGGGCCGCTGAAATGGCTGGCCGGTCCGGGCTGGCGTTTTGACACCTGCGGGGTCCCCCCGGGGCCCGGACAGGACACTTAACTTTCCCCGCTAGATTGGAATCCTTTCGTGGGCTTAGTTGGATTCCTTGTGGGGGAGGGTTGGGGTAACGGGGAATGGGCTTGTGGCTGTTGATGATTTTTTTTCTCTCTTTTTTTTGCGTCCGGGATGATTCCGGGGTGGTTCTGGGGTGAGTGAACGAGAAGGGTAGTTGCGAATGGCGGGGGAGGTGTTGAGTCTGAGCCTGGAGGGCTACTGGCGCTGCAGGTACTGAACTGAATGGGTGGTGACTTTGGACAATTCTATTCGTGGAGGGTGGAAAGGATAAGTTCAACTATAGTGAAGTTCACTGATCATAATATTACTTGTACGGTTCTGCTATGTTGGGGAGTGTCTTTAGGCACTGCACCGTCAGGGAGGCGCTGATAGATAACGACGTACTACATACAGTGTACCTTATACTACCTCACCGTTCATAAATACTTTATTAGTCAACTATGCCAAACGTCCCAAGATCTCAATCTTCAAGGTTCAATCACTGATTGCCTAAAGATCCGTACCGCGTTTTCAGGTTGAAATGTGGGTTTACTATTTAAATAGTGAAGGAAACCGGGATTATGGATGGGTGATCTCTTTCGCTCTCAAAATGGGTGCTGGAATAGTGTGGTTAGGTTGGATAAGGTAAAGTGGGTTCGGTTCGACTTTGGGGACTTTTCATCTTTTTTTAATTCTTATTTTGTTTTTGTTTGACTAAGGTTTGATGCACGGGAGAAGTTAAGATTTGAGCGGCATGGCTAGTTGTCAAGGGTTGTGAAGTTTTCTCCGATGGGTTTTATACTCATACTCATACTGCATTTGTGCCTTGCTTGGAATGAATGGAAGAAGCTTCGATGGATGGATGGATTTCGAAGACTACTTCCAGGTTGGGTCGGAATTGTACGACCGTCCAGTGAGAGGGGGAGTAATTGCAATGCGTGGAAGGGTGGCATAAGGAACAGTAATGAAGAACGGGAACCTCGGTCAAAACCTGGGATCCACTTTGTGGGGGGAGAGGGAGAGTATTCCAGACTCGACCGCTTTGAAAATCGAAAGACTGTCCGACTGCTTTGCGAAGGATGCTCATGTTGGCTGCTGTTAGTATTATGAATGCTGTGACAGTTTGTTGAAAGGCGCTTGGGTAAAGGGACATGCTCTAACGATGGGCAAGTGAATCATGTGATGCGCTATGAGAGAGAGCTCGAGGCTGAGGTTGAATCAATCAACCCTTCTTGTTCTATGTCTCTCCAACCTGAGTATCATCCCTGTCTCATCTGTTGCGAATGGTCTCATGATCCGACCCATTCCCATAAGTGACATTAAGACCGCATGCAGCTCATCCGGACATGAACAGATATAGATAGTCTGACAGGTTCATCTCTAGCTCTGGCATAGTTCGTTCCTCCTGATTGAGCTGATTGAGCTGGACGGACCCTAACTTAAGTTCTTTAGCACTAAGCTAAGGAAAGATACCCAGTACTAAATTCTGGGACCAGCAAGCAAGCAAGCAAGCAAGCACCAAAGCAATACTAAGCAGTTTTCTCCACTCACCTTCCTCCCCCCTCCCCTTCCACTTCCACCTTCGAAACGGTCATCCTACTTGAATTAGTTGGTGCTGGTCTGGTCTGGTTCTTCCTTTCTTTTCCAGCCTAACGCCACCTGCAGGGCAATTTTGTGGTGATTTCCTCTCTCCCCTCTCTCCGTGGATAGTCCGTCCCTTGACTTTTTGAGTTTATTCTATATTATCGCTATTATCGCTATTATTGCTGTCTTAGGGTAGTCGTAACTATTCCCAGTGCTCTGCGGGTTCCTGATCAACCACCACTATTACCACATCATCATTGATTTACTTCACTGCCTGCCCTCTCATTCCGGAAATTTCCTCTCTCTCCTGCACCCCTCATTCCCCCATCGTCTGACCTCCCGATTGTTCATTTTCCCACGTTTGGGTGGCGTCTCTTGTGCTAGCTTGGCCTTTTGACCGTCTCATTCCGCCCCGTCCCCTGGACAATTTACACTTGTCGGACTAAGACAGACAGGCTACACCGTTCCGGGTCAGTTCCAGTAGCTGATCAAACCAACCCACGGTCGAAAAAAAAGAAGGTTAGCAAAGGCCAAAGGCCAAAAGGTCAAAAAAAGCAGAGTCATCAAACTCCGCGCATCTTGCTTGCATCTATCTCTTCTTTCAATTTCAATCTCCCTTTCACATCCTGTCCCCGTTCTCGACCTCTTTTCCCCGAATTCTCTTCTGTCCTTATTCTAACCACGCCCCCTTCCGTCGCGCCCAGGTTCCCTCTTTCGCTCTGAATTTCTGTCTGGATGGATACCTTGCGGCCATGAACACAGCAGAGAATCACACCGAATTAACAGCCACCAGAACCAGCCCTGCCCCGAGCACTGCGGGCTCGACGGGAACTTCTGGGATTACGGTGCGTAACGCACCTGGCGGACACATGAGTTTTCGAAGGTGAGTTGATATGGTGATCCCTTTTTCTTTCCTTTTGATCTGTTGCGGGTTATGCGCTCGCGGGGTTGTAAGACCTTCTTCAGGAGCTCAGGCGCAAAAGCAACCTCCCCACCCCCTTGGAATCGAAGATTATTTAAACGACTGGGGAAAATGCAGAGGCTCGGATCTAGATTGGGGAACTTATAGAAGCTAATCTTCTTTATCTAATCGCCTTCGCGAAACAGACAACGTGCGTCGCGTGCTTGTGAGGTACGTCTTTTTGTTCCTGCGAGGTCGCGTTGTGCTGGAGTGCCTCGGCACCTCGGCTCATCCCATCTCAACTCTTGCTTCGCTCGTTTCGCTCGCTCTCCCGCCCGCCCGCGATAACGCATGCGATCGATGCTGGTCGTACGATCGCAACACAACCATCATCCTGTATCAGAAGACAATTGTTCGTGCTGACTGACTGACTTTATCTGCGTTCTGAAGACATGTCATGCTCGCAAAGTGAGTACTCCCCTACCTTGAAGGCGAACATGTTGTTGGATACTCTCCCCCACCGGTCGCACGTCCGTCCCTGCGCCCGTGGGGTTCAAAACGGAACTGTATCACTAACAGCACAACCTAATTCCCAGGTTCGTTGCGACGCCGCCAGCCTCGGTGTGCCATGCACCAACTGTGTGGCATTCTCGATCGAATGCAAGATCCCAACGCCGAAACGCAAGAAGAATCAATCCAAGTCGAAGGAATCCGAAGGGTACGTTTTGGTCTGATTTCGAGAGGGTTGCCCTCCAAGCTACTCAGGCTGATCATGCTCTGCTCATAGGAGTGAGGAACGCGATGAGAGGCCGCCCGAGGCCAAACAGGAACCGCCCACCGTGATCACCACCGCGCCGCCGGCAAGCGTGTCATCGAGCAATAGCAATGCTACCTTCGGATACCGAGAGAGTCAAATGGCGATGGACGGAATGCCGGTAACTAGCCTCACCGAATCGCAAGCTGCGAAACAAGCGTCCCATGACTCAGCCTATGCCCAGTTCATGAAGCCCAAATTCGCTCGGGCCCCTATCAAGGAAGCTGGAAGAGTCGCCTATCTCGGCGAGTCGTCGAATCTGTCGCTCCTGGTTCAAGACCGCCATGGCACCACCGATGTTGTGCACTATCCTCTACCTCCCAACATGGGGGGCACGCGCGCCAGAGTGACGGATTTGGATAGCCTGGAGTTAGACATTCTTCACCAACGTGGTGCCTTTCTACTGCCGCCGAAACCCTTGTGTGACGAGCTGGTCGAGGCCTACTTCAAATGGGTTGCCCCGGTGGTGCCCATTGTCAACCGCAGTCGTTTCATGCGACATTACCGCGATCCCAAGAACCCTCCCTCCTTACTTCTTCTCCAGGCTATTCTCCTTGCTGGTTCAAGGGTCTGCACAAACCCGCAGCTCATGGATGCCAACGGCTCAACGACCCCGGCTGCCATGACGTTCTACAAGCGCGCAAAGGCTTTGTACGATGCCAATTATGAAGACGATCGCGTGACGATTGTCCAAGCCTTAGTCCTATTAGGCTGGTACTGGGAGGGACCGGAGGGTACGTTGACCTTACCTTCGCTCTATTTGCAAGCCTACTAACACGCTCAGACGTGACGAAAAACGTTTTCTATTGGACACGTGTGGCGATGGTCGTGGCGCAGGGCTCGGGCATGCATCGAAGGTATGTTGACTTTATCGTCGTCGGTAGGAAACTGAGTATGCTCATTTACGTATAGTGTGGAATCGTCTCAGCTTAGCAAGCCCGACAAGAGGCTGTGGAAGCGAATTTGGTGGACCCTTTTCACTCGGGATCGGTCGGTGGCGGTTGCACTGGGTCGCCCCATTGGTATCAACACAGACGACTCGGACGTCGGGATGCTGACCGAAGACGACTTTATCGAAGACGAGGTCGACATCGCCGCGGAGTATCCGCCTGATCCGGTACATGTGCAATTCTTCCTTCAATACGTCAAACTATGCGAGATCATGGGCTTGGTTCTTTCCCAGCAGTATTCCGTGGCTTCAAAGTCGAGGCGAATGAATGCAATGGACTTGACGCACTCAGACATGGCCCTGGCAGATTGGTTACAGAACTGTCCCAAAGAAGTATGTTGGCAACGGCAGCAACATCATTTCTGGGCGGCCCTGCTGCATGCGAACTACTAGTGAGTCTCTAAGCAGAGCGTCCGAATTTTACCACGGCTAACCCTGTCAAAAGTACGACTCTATGCCTGCTGCATAGAGCGCATATGCCGCCTGCCTCTTCGGCCCCCAGCAGCTACCGCGTGGAAGAGATGACCTATCCGTCGCGCACTATCGCTTTCCAGGCCGCAGGGATGATCACATCCATTGTTGAGAATTTGCAGGCTCATCATGAGATTCGTTATACACCCGCCTTCATGTGAGTCAGATTCAGTTGCCAGCCGTTGCCGATCTGCTGCTGACTCTCAAATAGTGTCTATAGTTTGTTTTCAGCTCTTATCATGCATGTCTACCAGATGCGTTCATCTGTGCCCTCGATTGTGGCGACCTGCCAGGAGAGGATTAACATTTGCACCCAAGCTCTCAAAGACGTGTCCAAGGTCTGGCTTGTGGCCAAGATGGTACACACGTTGTTCGAATCCATTCTTGGAAACAAGGTCCTCGAGGAACGCTTGCAGAAAGCTGCAGGTAAAAGACATCAGCGTGTGCGGCCCGAGACAGTGCAGCAGCCGCACGTCAGAAGACCTGATCCACCAAAGCGCAAGTTTGATGACATGGATCTCGGCTTGCCTAACGGTGGACCGACACCCCCGGTGTCTTACGAGCGATCTCGACCCCAGACCCCAGCGGTCACACCGTCTAGGGATCTGCCGCCCGGTCTGAACGTGCCGCAGGGTTCGCCTCCGGGACATGGAGGGCCCGGCAACTCGCGGGCGACTACACGTCCAACAACACCTTTCAATCAATTCTCTTTGCCTGCCACCCCACCAGACCTTTTCCTCGTCACGCGAACAACACCTAATCTTTCACCGTCTCTGTGGGAGAACTTCCAGCCCGATCAGCTGTTCCCTGACGGAACGGCATTCTTCCCAGAGCTGACATCTCCACAACCTGCTACAGTTGACCCGCAACTGCAGGTGCCCTCTCAAGTACACCAACCCGGTATGATGCCGCAGCACATGCCAGGACGAAGCAGTATCTCGGCCTCTCACGGGAGTCCGGAGCTTCTATCGAATCTGCCTCCAGGCATTGCGCTGCAGGGCCAGCATGCGCAACCGATGTATGGTCTGGAAAATCAGCAGACGTGGCCCATGCAAAACCTCGAGGCGACTTTGCGTCCCATGGATGCCGGCAGTCAGGACGACAACTGGAGTACGAGCTCTCGCAGTGGCCCAACCGCGCCAACCACGCTCAATGTAGAGGATTGGTAAGCTCTTCCTTTCTTGCAGCTACATCCTCAAGATGTGTCTCTTGATGTGCCTGACTGATGATGGTCTTTAGGTTTCAATTCTTCGGCATCAACGGTAGTTTTGGCGAGATGGCGACTTGAGAAGGATTCATAATGTATAGCTTACCCCGTGCCAATCAGACATGCGTGCGTCTCAACGGACGGGAAGTAGCTTGTGGGTGATTTGTCCTTGCGTCTTTAGCTTTGCTGGAATTCAGTCCCGTTTTCTGCATGGGTATGGTGGACGTGATGTTGGAGTCTGTTTCAAATCAAGGAGTACGAGGGGAGAGTCTGGGACATGGGACATGGGACGTGCTGATACTCCTGTATATATACACACCTACCTCACATAACGAAGGAATCGAAGGAATTGAGAGCCTGGTGCGATTTACATTTCTTGCATACAACTCTGGGAAGAGCTGAGTCATTCGGCTTCATGTGACGGGACTTTACTGGAATGGGCCTAGTAAATGACGACATCGCGATGATGGCGGCTCAGCCAATGACAGCTGGAGTCAATCTGGGTCTCTCCATACCGACTCCCGTCTAGAAAGGACGGCCAACCGACCGACTACTAAGTAAGTTAGTGGCTGTGACTCTTCTGGGGAAGCCCATAATTTGTTCCCGTCCATTCTTCCTCTCCTTCATCTTCTCGACTTTCCAAAACACTCACTCATCTTATATTTTTGGCAAGCTTTGATTATTCTTGCCCATTGCTACCAACCTTCATTTGTTGATTAATCCCATCACCTGGTGCTGTCTACTTGTTTCTTTTCTCAGTTTTTCCCCCTTTCCCCTGTCGGTTCTGCTCCCGCGAATCCTTCCGTCCCCGCAGCGATGTCGGCCTCAGGATCCGGTGCTGATTCCAGCGCTTCTAAGAAGGCGTTCCCTCGCGTTGACCTCGAGGGACACAATCTGCCTCCTTCTCCTGCTCCATCTAGCCCTCATGGTGTCAGACGCTACAACATCGCCACCGAGCTGGTCTACACGGACAGCAATGATCAGTACAATGCCAGCAGCGTCCCGATCTATCAGGTACCGACCAGCCCGTCCAGTCCTGCAATGCCACCCGGTGTGACGTCGAGGGTAGGCAATTGAAGTCTGAGCGATAGCTAATTCTAGTCGGATAGAGTGCCACTTTCAAACAGACCTCCGGCGGCGGCGGCGGCGAATATGATTACACCCGCTCCGGAAATCCCACACGAACCCACCTCGAGCGTCACTTGGCTAAGATCATGTCGGCTCAGCGCGCTTTAGTTGTGTCGTCCGGCATGGCCGCTCTGGATGTGATCACCCGCTTGCTTCGTCCTGGCGATGAAGTTGTGACCGGTGATGATCTTTACGGAGGAACCAACCGCCTTCTGAAGTATCTCTCTACTAACGGCGGAATCATTGTGCACCATGTGGATACCACCCACCCCGAGAAGGTGCGCGAGGTCTTAACCTCGAAGACGGCCATGGTTTTGCTCGAGACCCCGACCAACCCCCTGATCAAGATCGTCGACATCCCCCAGATCGCCGCGGCCGCCCACGAGGCGAACCCCAACTGTCTCGTCTCGGTCGACAACACCATGATGTCGCCCCTTCTCCTCAATCCGCTTGATCTGGGGGCGGACATTGTCTACGAGAGTGGTACGAAGTATCTGTCGGGTCACCACGACCTCATGGCTGGTGTGATCGCAGTGAACGACCTGGCGCTGGGCGAGCGGCTCTATTTCCCCATCAACGCGTCCGGCTGCGGTCTGTCGCCCTTCGACTCGTGGCTGCTTCTGCGCGGTGTCAAGACCCTGAAGGTGCGCATGGACCAGCAGCAGGCGAACGCGCAGCGGATTGCGGAGTACCTCGAGACCCATGGCTTCAAGGTGCGCTACCCGGGGCTGCGGTCGCACCCTCAGTATGAACTCCACCACTCGATGGCCCGCGGCTCGGGCGCGGTTCTCTCGTTTGAGACGGGTGATGTGGGTGTCAGTGAGCGGATTGTGGAAAGCGCCAAGCTGTGGGCGATCAGCGTGAGTTTCGGCTGCGTGAACAGCCTGATCAGTATGCCTTGCCGCATGAGCCATGCCAGCATCGACGCCAAGACGCGCAAGGAACGAGCGATGCCGGAGGATCTCATCCGGTTGTGTGTGGGTATCGAGGATGTCGACGATCTGATCGATGACCTGCAGCGCGCCGTAAGTTCTGGCCTCGATTTGTTGTAGTTGGGAGTATGCTTTGCTAACAAACATGTTGTAGCTGGTGCAAGCTGGCGCGGTCAACGTCACCTTGGAAGGGATCCAGGCGAACACGTCTGAATGAGCTACATATGCATAATGACACTGGGAACACGGTGCGTTGGGCCATGAAGGACGGAAAGCTCAGGGAGCGAGGGGTTTTATGATTTGGGAGACAATTTAAGTTTAATTTGTGTTGGGCGTTTGGAGCATGTTAATTGATTTGTACACAGTATGTATGAAGACCCAGAAGAAGAAAAAAAGAAATGATAGATCCAGCATCGTGATGAAAGTATGTGTTCCTTGGATAATTACCCGGGAAGTGGACCGACCGCGCAAGGGTTGGATTGAAAATGGTCGGGATTTCGAATACCCATTGATTGATTGATGGATTGATGGATTGATTGATTAATACGAGCACAACGATTGCATCGGCCGGCATCGGAGGACAATTCCCGAGGCGCATCCAAATTATGCCGGCCGGGCGATTCTCGTCCGTTGGTGCATGTCAACTCCCTCACCCCCGACTTCTTTTTTCTTTGCGGCTGACTGACTGACTGGCTGACTGGCTGACGTTCGTTTGCTTTTGCAGAAGTGACATTTTGGGTGCGCTGGTGACCAGCACAATGTTTCAGTAGTCTGTATTTTGAGTGAGGCCTTTTATTCTCTGCATCGTTCTTCAATTTTGAAATCTGCGGCAATTGTCTTCTCCAGCCACCGTCCGGATGACGTTATATTAGCAATCAGCCCTCTCTCTCTCTCTATTTTTTCCCTCTGTTAGAAAAATGACGCGGAGTGCACTTGCCCCCGAAGCGCCCTCGTCTCTTCCTACGAGTATGTCGGCCATCAGCGAGCGATCGCCCGTCTCCACGACGAGGTGGAACACCGACCGTCTGGGGACGCGCCTGGGGGTGGATATCGCCAGCGCGGCGACGGCGGGTGCGCTCACCTGCCCGGTCATCACCGTGATTGATCGGTAGGCCACCACCGCTCAACAACCTTACTCGGGATGATTCCACTAACCTGTTCGCCGCAATCTCCAGCGCGATCATCGAGAAAGCAGCCAAGGGCCTCCCGATCCAACAGACGATCAGCTCATGCTTCCGCTCCATGGCCGCCCACCCGGGGGCCTTCTTCCTAAGCACGCCGTTCCTGCTGATCTACACGCTGTACACCGCGACCTACCTGACGGCCAACACGATCGACACGGTGATGTCGACGATGCGCGACAAGCCCTTCTCGACGGTCTTCCCCGGCACGGCCAAATTCTTGTCGACGACGGTCGTCAACATGGGCATCTGCGTATACAAGGATGCCCGATTCGCGAGGATCTTCGGGGCGTCACCTCCCGGCAGTAATGCCCCCAGCACTACCGTCACCACACCTCCCAAGCCGAACTCCAATTTCTCCCCAACAATCACAATCCCCCGCCCCAAACACACCACCACCGCTGCCTCGTGCCACCCGGCCACCGGCCCCGGCGCCCCCACTGTCCCGCGCATCTCCTACGCCCTCTTCTGCCTGCGCGACAGCATCACCATCTTCGCCTCGTTCAACATCCCCGCCCTGCTGGCGCCGCACATCCCCGACCGCGTCGCCGCCACCCCCGGCATGAAGGCGGCGCTGGCGCAGTTCAGCTGCCCCGCGCTCATGCAGTTCGCCAGCACGCCCATGCATCTGCTGGGCTTGGATCTGTACAATCGGCAGCCGCCCGGTGGGCTGGGGTGGCGGGAGCGCGTGGCGCGGATCCGTCGGGATTATGTGCCGAGCTGTTTTGCGCGGATGGGCAAGATCGTGCCGGCTTATGGGGTTGGCGGGGTGGTGAACGTGCGGATGAGGGCTTGGTTGATGGGGGGGTTGGAGGGGAGATCCTAGTTTGCCCTTGAGAATATGGGAAGAATGACGCTTTGCCTGGTTGAGGGCTGGATTCAGCTGGGAGATTAGATGGCTTGGGGGGGAGATCCTTCCCGCGTTATGCATTTTATGAGATTTTCGATTCCGGGGAGGGAATATGGTCCTCGCGACTGGACTTGGACTTGGGCTTGGGCTTGGATATGATTTTGCTCGGCGATAGACTACTTATGCGACGGTTGATGCCGCTACTTACACTGCTTACACTACTTACGTTACCACAGATTACACTACACTACACACACATACATACACTACACTACATTACATTACACACACAAGCACATACATACATACCTCCATACAGACAAACAGACATACCCACTCCACTCCACTCGACACCACTCCACTCCAATCCACACTCCCATACACCCACAATCGAACGAAAACCTCCTGCAGCTCTCAATCCAGGACCCAGATGCAAATCTAGATCTAGACCATCCCCACTACCCAGAACCTTGACCTTTGGCGTTCTCCAGCAGTCTTCTTGCACATGCACATGCACATTTGCTTTGAGGTCATGTCTCTCCTGTACCATGCTATCCTATCATATCGTCATTGAGAATAGACTAGAGCTGAATAGACTAGAGCTGTAATACCGTTCCTTTGCTTTTTTCTATTTCAGTGTGTATATGTGTGTGTGTGTGTGTGTGTCTGAAAAAGGGAAGCAGCGTAAAGCGGATCGGATCTGCTGCGGGCTGGCTAGAGAATCCACTTGTTTTTTTCAGGTATATGTACTGCGCTGTATATAGAGATTCCTGTTTCAATTCCATGGTCGTGGTCGTCCTGGTTGATTATACTCAGGTTCATGGGCGTGGATTCGTTGGGGAGGGTGTTTGGGCGGTGGGGAAGGATGGGCTGGTTGGTTGGGGTTTGTTGGTGCAAGGGCTGAGTTGGGGGTGGTGGTTGTAGCTAAGTACTGGAGGTTACTGTGCTTATAGTAAGGGCTTAGATGGCATGGCGTCGCTGTGATCACTACTCTTCGAGATTGAAGATGTCGTTTGCTTGCACGATGTTCACATTCTCAACTGGCCGTGCGTCGAACCAGCGGGGAAGTACAGTACTGTAAGACTCGCATATAAGTGCAACCAGCCGCGCAAAAGGCGTTGTTTTCCTTGTACATACGATACGCTCGCTGATCGAAGGCTCAAACCCTGCTCTTAGGGCAGGATGCAGACCAGCCTCTGCACGCGGCGGCTCGCATCTTTTCCCATTTCTCGATGCATGATCACATTTGTCACGGTGCATTCACTTGCATGTTTGTCTATGCCATGGGTATTCGGTGCCCCATCCTCCTTCAAGTCTATAAAACGAAGTCATTGAGCCACCGTCCTTATCACAATGAAGAACAAAGAACAGCATCATCATCAAGCTTCTCTTCTCCGCTAAGATTCTCCAAAGCCAACCCTCCACGATGAAAATCAGTCTGATCTGGCTCCTGAGCCTCTTCCTGGCCGTCCATGCTGCAATCAATTCACGTACGCCTCAAACATAGGCCAAAAAAAAAAGTACTGCACATGCTAACTGAAGATTGAAGCTATTGAGCCATCGCTATCCCTCAACACAAGAGACCGCAATGAACCCGAAGCTCATCGCCTTCTTCCACGAGCTGACGCGGTGCATGACGAGAACGAGGAGGTGGACAACACTGTGATAGGGGAGGGGTGGTAGTACCATTGACCACGTTGTATGATACACATACTCAGAGCGCACTGTACCCTCCAGACTTTGTACCTAAGTGCGTTCTTTCTGTGCAGAATCGAAGCGGGAGAGTCCAGTTAGTATCTCATTTACAACCCATGATTGCTTCCCCATCCCATGATATGATCAGACAAAAGCTCATCATTGCTACCACAAATCCAACCGAATCCCATCATCCCCCGCCTCGTCACCGTCTTCGCATCCCGTAAAATGATCCACCAGCCTCACCGGCGCCTCCGTATCGCGATAGCAAGCCGTCCGCCTTCGAATCCACTCCTTCCTCTCCCGCCAGTCGACACACTTCCGTGCCTGTCCATCCCCAGTCTGGTTCCGTCCCCAGGTATAGAGGAGCGTATCCCCCGAGTTCCCGCAGACGAGATACTGCAGCAAGCTGTCGAAGCAGTGCCAGGCGTGCTGGAGAGGGATGCTGGGTGGGGGATGCCCCGTTTCCAGAATCTCGCGTAGTGTGCGGCGGATGATGGTTAGGCAGTGGATTTGGTGGTATCTATAGTCACTCAGCTATCATTCCGTTGTTCTTATTCCCCAGTCTCTATTGTGATTTGTGCTGGAATGTTCACGGATGCCCATTTGTTGCGCTATGAGGAAAAAGGGGGGGGGGGGTGGAAGTGGAAAAAAAACCCACGCATCAAGGATGTAAACCCCCTTGGACGAGTTGGACGGCAGACTCATGCTCGCGGGCAGACGGTGCTGCGCCGCCCAGATGTGGTCCACCGCCACGCGGGGACGATCGCCTCCCAGGCTTGATGCACCCGGTCGGCGTGTTCGGGGTGCCGTGCGCTGTAGATTCCGGTTGTCCAGTGGTATTAAACCCAGCGGGAGTCGCTTCCTGGTTTATTCTTTGAGGTTAGTGAAGGCCCTCCAAGGTTGAAGTGGGGGGGGGGGGGGGGGTTGATGATAGAAGATACGGACCGTATTCTAGGGTGGGCTCGTGGCCTTTTGTGTCCGTCCGGGTAAAGGTACGATCTAGTAAGAGCCCGGCGCAGAGAATGCTTAGGCATATTATTATAACATCTCGCCAGTTCTCGCAAATAGCAGAGCCATAGCCTCTGAGGTGCTCGGTTAGAATAGGATTGTTGGGTTCGGAGGATTCATCGAGAGAGCTATATTTGATTGCCGGTGCGGCGTGGGTAGTAAGGGGCATGTTCGCGGTCAATCCCAGAGTGATAGCCCTAATTGATCGAATCTATGGTAAGCTGGGGATAGCATTGCTGCAGTATATCTATAGCTATGTAGGTTTGAAATTGAGATTGTTTAGCAAATGCAAGTCAAGGCACTGTGCTCTGCATGCTCTGGATTCACTGTGCAAACCATCAAACATCGTCTGGTTGCGCTCGTGTAACCTCAGAGTCTGACATTTGGGCAGTGCAAAGTGCAGGCCCGGGCAAACTAGACAAGGATAATTCGACCAAGCATACGCTATCTGTCGCTGCCGCTTAGCGACCTCCTACCCAAAGAGGCAAGTCACTCTGCAGACGGTCCGGGGGTAGTGATCTGCAATCAAGTCGACACAATCATCTCGACTCTAGCGTAGCAGACTCTACCTCCTCTCTGGCACGAATCGTTCGCTCTGATCCTAGCGGACTTTCTGACACTAGAGCATTGCGCCCAACGCTAATCGATGTCTTAGTCCGTCCTGAGAGCCATATGCGGGGAATTTTTGAGAGCGACGAGGCTGACAGAATTCACAGAGGCATCTAGGCTGTTGATTCGTGTCGCGCCCGAAGTTGTTGACGTTGATTTCCGATGTAAATAGCTTTTGAAGCTGTTGACAAACGAACAAAGCCCGATTGTGCTATAAACTGAACGTAGCGAAGGGAGGCAGATCACGATCACACCCAGACCGCACTCGACCATAGTCCAGAACAGGAGGTATGTGATGAGTGCTGTGTACTTTTAGCATGGAGCTTCGAAGGGGCGCGTGGTTTTCGTACTTTCTCCGTCTGATTCAGCAAAGGCGTTGACGACATGAGTGATGTAGATGATCATCCGTGTAGCAGACGCTGCGATCGCCCTGCGAAGTGGTTATGGCATAGACCATGAAGTTTTTAGAAGTGTTGCTTACAGAAGACCAACAAGAAAGACCAGTCCAAGTAGCAGTTTTTGGCGGACGGACATGTTCAACGACCATATCTGCAGTGTATACTTAGCTTTCGAGTCTGTGGTCGTAGGAAAATGGATGGATCTACCCGTGGCAGTGGTAGTAACCATATAATGATGTCCATGATGAAGTCTGAAATCGCATATCCCTCGAGGAGTGGGAGCTGCAGACTGCATTTTTCTGCAATGACGGCAACCGTCGCCCACGCATGCTCGGGACGAGAGCCACAGAGGAAGATGGTACAAACTCCGAACACCAGAGTCCAAACCGCGACGAGTGCTATCATAAACATAGTGACGGTGTGGAAGGCGGTCCTGGTGGTCCGTCTACTGCAGAATATGCTACGGTAGAAGCAGAGAATGCTGAGTTTGGTGAAACCAAACGCGAAGACAGTCGCTATGTCAGCAAAATACTGGATCTAGGGCACGTTTAGTATCCGGATCTGTGATGAATGACGTGGGATTTCAACCTGTAGTAGTCTGATCTGTTGATCAGAGGTCGAAAAGAGATAACCCTCTGGGCGTGGATCAGCAGGTGGGGGAAGATGGCCCCCCAAGGATCCTGTTGTTGCGCCCCAGAGTAGAAGTGCCGCAAGCGTATACTCCAAAAGCTGCATTGAATAGGTCAGAGTACTTACTCGATTCAATCTCACACTCACAACACTCACCAGTGCGGGCAAAGTCAACCAATCGTCAATCCATAGCACAGATTTCGACCTCTTTCTCGCAAAGAAGCGAAGTATGACTGTCAGAGTGCCCAACACGGGGAAGAGGATGGAGATGGTCATGATCGCGGCAGGTGTTGCGTATGTTCGTGACATGATGATAATAGTAACGTCTCTCGAATGCCATCCGTGGTATAGAAATTCATTATTAGATGACGGTTGGAACAAGGCTATCTTTTAAAGTAAGAGATTGGCACGGGATATTGACAACTCGTGCTGGATCTAACTTACCGGTGATAGACAGAGGTAAGGATGATCTGGGGTGATCATGGCCGGTTTGATACCGAAGGTGGCTATATTTGTTTGTCTCCAACCTAGTCGATCACCAACGGTTGCCTTTTCTTTTGCTTGATAAGCCTCACCGCTGCAACCTCATGCCAAAAGTACTCCTCCTCGCCCTCCCCTCTTTCTTCTTCTTCTTCTTCTTCTTCCCTCCATTGAGTCTGTAAGTTGTTAATGATCATGACGTTGCTCTGGATTCTTGAAACCACCGCCATTGTGCTGTTGCTATGGACAGCAGTTGAAGCTCTCCGTCGCCTCTGGTTCCATCCAATCGCCCACGTTCCAGGTCCCCGCCTCGCAGCTCTGACATGGTGGTACGAGTTCTATTTCGACGCCATCCAGCCCGGTCAATACGTCTTCAAGATACAGGAACTTCACAAACAATATGGTACGTCAGAATCTGCTCCCTACTCAAGCCAAGCGCCGACGCTTTCTAGGCCCCATCATCCAAGTCACTCCCGACGAGATCCATATCAACGACGTCGGCTTTCTGGACACTGTCTACGCGCCCGCAATGGCTCGAAGGAATAAGTACGACTATCAACTACGGAGTGTTCGCATCCCCGGCGGAGTGGGCACCACCGCCGACTATCACCTGCACAAACTGCGACGGGAATCTCTCACCCATTTCTTCAGCAAGAAGAACATTTTGTATCTGGAAGGGTTGATCACCGACAAGGTCGAGCAATTGAAGCAATTGATCGCGACTCATGCAGCCGACAACACGCCAGTGAACTTGTCGGATGCCTTTTTCGCATTTTTCAACGAGTAAGTCAATCGTCACATCATTTATTTGGCAGAAATCCAGACTAACCTCCCCCCAAAGCGTCGTCACGAATTTCCTCTTCGCGCACCAGACCGACATACTGTCCAACGAGCCCAAAGCAGCCATCCTCCGCCAGAACAGCAAAGAGCTCCTAATGGGCATCAACCTCAACAAGCACTTCCCGTGGATCCCTGATATCCTCGAATCTCTCCCGCTATCCATCAGCCGGCCAATGATGCCCCCAGGGCTCGTGGATATGCTTGCACTCTTCGACGTAAGCCCCCCTCCCCCATCCCAACTCCACAACCATCATCACTAAAATCCCAAAAGCGAGTCCGCAACGAACTCCTCACCCTCACGCACACCAAAGCCTCAGCAACAACAACCACCGCCGCTAAACCCGCGGGTTTGGGACCAACAGGCAAAGAATCCGTCTTCGACTCCGTCCTCGACAACCCCACCCTCCCAGACACAGAGAAGACGCTCCTCCGCCTCGGACAAGAAGGCACCCTGCTCGCGCTAGCGGGGACTGAATCACCCGCGCAGACCCTCGCCGTCGCCTTCTACCACCTCCTCGCCAACCCGGTGCTCCTTGCGAAGCTGCGCCAGGAGCTCCGCACGGTCCCCGCATCCGCCTCGTGGACGCAGCTCGAGCAACTGCCCTACCTCTCCGCGGTCATCGAGGAAAGCAACCGCCTCCCTTTCGGCGTCACCGCCCGAACAGCCAGGATCGCCTATGAGCCGCTAACTTACACGCCCTCCGCGCATGTTGCCCCATCACCGTGCAACCCTCCCGGTGCGCAACCCAAATCATATGTAATCCCCTCGGGCACACCGAAAAGCATCACGACGCTGAGCGCGCACACGGCGGAGACCGTGTTTCCGGAGCCGTGGGTCTTCGATCCGGATCGGTGGCTCGGGGATGCCGGGAGAGAGCGATGGAAGTTTCAGATGGCGTTTGGGAAGGGCGGGCGGAGGTGTTTGGGGATCGAGCTCGCGCGCGCGGAGCTGTTTCTGGTTATTGCGGGGTTGGTGCGTGCGTTTGAGATGACGCTGTTTGAGACGGGGGAGGAGGATGTGGCGTTTTGGTGTGATTATCAGGTTGCTATGCCGGGATTGGGGTCGAGGGGGGTGAGGGTGAGGGTGAGGGCGAGGGTGGGAGAGTAGCCTGTAGGGCTTGCTTTTATTAAGTATTGTAAGACTACATGGCCATCATGGAATTTGAGAGTTGAGTTTGGTAGAAAGAGATACATATACATTGCCTCAGTTACATTCAAAGTAGAACTAACTTATATAGGTATACCGCGCACCAGTCCAAGTCTTATGCAAAGTATCCTCCTACATAGGACCGCCAAACATCTCTCCTTTGATCCAAGGTCAATATCAATACAACACGCTGTATACCCGAGAGTAACCTACAATCTTATACTACAGTCCATAGGTCCACATACCCAACACCACGCATCAGTCAAACCATATGGAAAACATGCAGACCAGACTATCATCAACAACCTCTTATCTGAACAAACCTGCGGAACAATTCCAGCCACAGGATAGCACAAGACTAAGCCCATCTGCTTCGTATCTCAATAGCAGCCCCACCAACAGACCCAGGGGTGATCTCATAGATCAGTCTACTGCTAGACTAGGTACTCAGTCCAAACCCAGTGCAGATCCTAGGGCTTAACGCGAAGTATGCGTAGCCACTCCAAGCCTCAAGTTCATCCACAAAGCCCGCCAGAGCAACCCACGGCAACCACAGCAGCCAGTGCCTACCTATACTTAAGGTACTATACTCTTCAAATAAATCCTCTCGACTGCAACAGATCTTGACCAACCACCTTGACACATACATACACACACACTCACACGTATCCCAGCCAAGATGATCCGTCCCATACGTCACCTCCTTCCCCCTATCATTCGTAGCCTTCTCTCTCCCTATGAACCCGTGCTTCACGCAAGAATGCCACGAAAATCGAGCCACAACACAGTCTGATGAGTGTTTATGTACCCAAAATGTGAGAGATCTAACTCACTGCACATGAGAACAAACTCCACAAACAGAAACGGTATGTAACGCGGCCTCAAAGAACAGTAAACTCGACCAGATTCGAAGCAGGCACAACCACCCTCGCTCGCCCCCCATTATCCCTGGGCTCAAGGACCTCCCCGCCCAGAAACCCAGGCACGGTCACCGCCGTATCAACATGCTCCTCCAACGTGCCCCAATCCCACCAGTCCAGCACACAGCCAACGAACCGATAGCGCAGGACCTCCCCGGTAGCCGGATACGGCGGCAGGTCGTCTTGCGAGTAGAGATGCACCGACCTCGAGTACGTCTGCCCCGGCCGCAGGCTGATGAAGCGGGCCTTTTCTCTCTCCTTGCCCACGATCACTTGATAGGGATCGTCGGGACCACTGGGGAACTGACAGCTCCCGCCTTCGTCGTAGGACTCCCATTCTCCATCCTTGTATCGCTGGCGATACGCGCGGAAGGCTCCGTAAGTGCAGAAACTGTAGGTGCGGAAGGTGATGGGCCGGGGGTTGGTGGGGGGATGGTCTTCTCTCCCGGCGGTGCCGTGATACGTTATCGTCCATGTTATGGGGAGGCGTTTTCTTGGGTTCCAGTGCGAGGTCGTAGCCTTCAGCTCAACGGTGAGGACTGGGGCGCCGGGACTGGTAACCGGGGGTTAGTTAGTGGCTGAGGGCTTGCCGGTCCGGTTCCCCGTTTCAGTTATTTTCGGGCAAGAAAAGGAAATCGCACAGGAAAAGACGGGAGGCACTACAGTAGGCGAGGACTCACACTCGATCCGTCTGCTCCAGTGGTGGCGGGCTCCATGCCCGCGGCATCGGCCCCGGCTCCCTCTCCCCCTTCAGCATGAACGAGCATCGAGCTCCGCCGGGAATCACGAGGGGGGCTACATTGGGCTTGGGCTTGGGCTTAGGCTTGCGCTCCGGAGCTGTTGCTTCTCTCGCATCCCCCAACTCCCAGCGAGGAATCTCAGCGCCGGGCCATAGGATCTCGTACCGCTCGTCCGGTTGTAGGCCATGGTACGCGTGCCGTTCAATGCGCGGATGCATCGGGGCGGTCGTGGTCCCCGGTGCAAGCACCCATCGATCCGGGATATCGAGCTGTGTGAAGCCCAAAAGACGATGCGGGGACTTGGTGTTCGAGTCATTCTGCTCGAACGTCACCGGCTCATAATTCCCCCTTGGCAGGAGCCGGAATAAGAGGACCCCCGCCTCCACGCCGGTCCAGTCTAGGATGCAGGTTTGGTCTTGCCCTTCGCCGCTGCTTTCTTGGTCTGAGGTCCAGTGAGCGTGTATGCGAAAGCCCAGAGTAGTGGGGTCAAGGACATATTGGGGGTCTGCGGCGCGGAGCGAGATGGTGATGATCGGGGTGTTGGGGCTGCTGAGGCTGTTAGCGTTTGCTTTTTGGGGCTAGTTGGTAAGGGGGAGGGGGGCTTGATGCCGTCGATCTTGCTCTGTTATTTTGATGTACTGGCTGGATGGGTCTTCCATGTTGAATAACGCGCTGTTAGTTGGTGTGTGTTGGCTGGGGGAGAAGTTGCCAAGGGGCTAAGGAGAAGGGGAGAAGGAGAGAGGATAAAAGTCGTGGTTGATTTAGGCAACGCATGTGATGAGGCGAGCGCTATGCTATGCTAAAGTAGGAATAGTCGTCCATTTCTGTACAAACCCATTTCAGTAGTCATATGCAGAGATGTATGTACTATGCTCTGTCGCTATTCATGTCCATCTCCTACCCCCGGACAACATACTGGTCTACACAACGTATTTGCGATATGTACTCAGCACCACCATATGAACCATCATCTATCACCATCTTCAAGGCGACATCGCAGTCAGCAAGAACATCTGTCACAAAGAAGCGGATGGAAACTCACGAAAACATCTCCGTATGCAAATACACCTCTTCCACGCCAGCCATCTTACCACTACCAACACGCAACTGCGCGTCGGCCGCCGCATTACGAACGTCGTTGATCATGGACCCAGGCCCACACGTGAAGATGCCGATCTTCTGCTCTGCACCTCCTCTCCTGGTGACAGGAACTGTGGCGGTGAGGAGCTGGGACAGGTCTGGTCGACGCGCTTGATGGTATGTAATCGGAAGGTTGGTGGTTGGGCTCGATGGCTGGGTCTCTTCTTTGACTTCCTCGGAGGGGGTGATAGTGGTCTTGTTCGTCACTTCAGGGGTTTTGACGTATCTCTCTTCTTCATCCCGTGAAGGCTGAGGGGGTGATGGGCTGAAAGGGGGAGTGGAGTGAGAAGTGATATGGATGTCGATGTGCACGTCTATTCTGCGAGAGCTGGAATACCGTTCCAGAAGGATCCGATTGAGCTCACTGGTGTACCAGTCTGCTACTGCTGGAGACCGAGTTGCGAAGATGATGCTGATCCTAGGGAGAGCACTAGAAGAGTTGTTTCCCGCTGCATCGGTAATGGCATCGGTGGACGAGTCTCTGGAATATTTCACCCCCTGCAGGACCTCTTCCAGAATCCCGAAAGAGAAACCACCCCCCGACCCTCCCGTCACTAAGATGATATGGCTGAATCGTGCGATGTCGAGATCTCTGGATATTCCGCTGTATGGCCCTTCCAGAAGAACAGGAATGGAGAAGCCAGGGTGGCGCTGGGCAAGCTGTGCAAGGCGGGCTGTAATGCCGCTGCGGGGCTGGATGTAGAATGTCAGGCTTGGGCAGATGCTGCTACTCGGTACCTGCTTCGAGCTTGAGGACGGGATCGAGTCCAGTGATGTACTGGGCATGGAGGTGGGCTTAATCGCTGAGTCGAATTTCGTCGGATATGTAGAGCTTATGGTGAAAGGATGTGCGGTAAGACTGTGTAAACCCAGTCGAGGGCTGAGAAAACGGATGAAGACGTGTTGCGCGGGTCGCCACACAACGGTAACAGTTGGGACAGTGATACGGAGGAAGCCGCAAGGGAGAAGCTCGAATGTCGCGCAGTGACGGCCATGGATGAGGTGGGTTTTGGCGAACGATATAAGAAGACTCAAGAGGTAAATCGCGACAGATGCAATGAAATAGTCCCTTTTGGACATTAGAACATTAGGTTGCATACGCACAAGCCGTAGGGAACATACCATGATGAGAGACGAAAGTCACAGTGGAAGAAAAAGAAGACAATAAACAGGAATGCGGCCAGAAGATGCGTGGCTTTGAAGAATTCGTAGAATCGGTTCCTATAGAGTCAATAGATGTTCAATCAGCCGAGGCTTCATAGCTCACCGAATGGCTGGCAGAGACATAAATGTCAAATATGCCTGTGGTATCAGAGCAGCCACCCCCGTCCAGTATGTTATCTCCGTCTTCCACTGCTTCGTCATGTCGCCTTTCTGAATGTGAACAACAATGAACGGGAATGTGTGCACTAAGGCAAGGACGAACATAGCATAGCTAGTCCAGTGGTGGAATATCTGATAAATCAGCCGTAGTACATTGATGAACGTGGGTGAAACGAACCTGCAGTTTTTCATGGGTGACCCCAGTCAACGCTGATATCAGATTGGCTTTTGCTCCCAGGGCCCTGTTGTCGGTCAATAAGGCTCAATCACTGAAAATGGCATACCGACAAGACGAAAGGCAGCAGGCCCAGTGCCATCCATCCTGCTCGGGTCGCAATTGGAGGACTGCCTCCATAAGACACAGTCTCTGTATTGGGCCAGTAATATGGCTGTGGGCCGAGGGTCATTGCTGCAGAGCATCAGAAGAGTTCGTTCCAGCATACTCGACTGTGTACCAACCGAGGAAGAAGACAGCCCCGACAGCAATCAAGATAAAGACCCCGGTGGCGGGAAAACAGACAACTGGTAAGGGAAGACTTTTGTAGGCAAGGTAACGCCCTGTTGCCGTTGCCCTCCTCCAGACAGCCGTCCTTCGCAAAAACAGGGGACTAAACTTGGCCATCATCCGAATAATCATGAACACCCCAACCGTGGCGCAAAGAAAGTATATCGTGTTCAGCGCATAGACGTGATCGGCTTGATACCTGTCGAAATCTCATGAGTAAACAAAACAATGAAAAGCGCGAAGACATACCAGTATCTCCAATGTCCATTGCGGTAGGCGCATTGCTCTACGGTCAACTTGCAGCTATCTGCTCTGGAAGAGTGCAACATCACCGGCTGGTCCAGCCATGGTAAACCCATTTTGAATAGTATGTCAATACCGTGGAGCCAGCTTATCCCGTTCAATATGGAAAGCAAGTCTTTTCAACTGAAAGCCGTACTTCATCACTGTTCATAGAGAAATATTAGGAGCAGAGGGAAACCACACGAGCGAAAAACATGGTAGGCCAGCTACCCAGCGGAAGCCTTGAAGACGGCACTACAACCTTATGGGCATTGCATTCCAACTCCAGACATGAACTCCTCTTTGGATCCCATAGTGGATTGCTGATTGGCCGGACAGCGCTCAGAATTGAGCACATTTCGCCGGTTAGCGTGGAATGCGGACGCATGCAGCCATCCGGACATTTCTCCGTCGGGCTGTCGCAGGGCGGCTGGTTTCGTTTTCGACGGTGGGACAATACGGAGTAGAGCGTATTATGTCAGGACGATTATAATAAGTCTGCATATATCCACATTTGCCAGCTTGTATCGTTTGATGTGCGCCTAGTGAGCAGATTTGCGCGGATAGTTTAGCGGCATAGTCCGTCCAGCGGGACTGCATCTGAGCAGATGACTCGCGATTAGCATTGGATGGCTGGACGTGACGTTGCGGTCAAAGCCAGAGGTCATAGCGTGTAGCTGATTGTATGATATGAACGTCAGTGAAATGATGATGGACATGAAGAGACTGATGAGGAGAGAAGAAGGGAGGATCAGTTGCTCATCCCTATCCGGCCTAGTGCCAAGTGCAGAGCATGCTCTAAGTATGCCTTCCCGATCAGGACTAGCTTCATTCAACCCTACTACGCTTTGGCCAGCGACAAGTTGTTTACCGACACAGACACACTCGGACATCCATCAACCATGCTGCCATCCACCTGCTCCTGTTCCCAAAGTCCGTGATCTTTCAGCGCCTGATATCCTCCTCGGAGACTATCCGCCTGGACTCCCTTGGCGCGCAGCACACTAGTGGCAATACGGGCCGTGTCGCCATTGTAACAGATCACCAGCACATGGTGGGAAACCAGCTGCGCGAGCTTGCTGTCATCACTGAACAACGTCTCCATCTCCAGCCAGAGCGCCTCTAGCACATCCGGATTGGCGAACGGCTTCGCTGTATGGAGGCCAAGACTACGTAAGGGAACATTGACCGAGCCGGGGAGGTGCCATGAATCGAAATCGACGGCTGTTCTCAGGTCCAGGATACAGCACGCCGGTCGGAGGGTGATGTTGCTCAGGAGGCCCTGGGGGAACGACTTGGGGGTCTCGTAGAAGTGCGCGAACAACACGACAGGACTTCGTTCCCAGCTCTCGTCGTACCGATGAAGATCCACCTGCGTGAGTTTCTGTGGACACGGGGTTAGCATGTATCCTTATTCTCTGTATCGCTTGCTCACCTCGTTCTGGATGGGATGGAACCTCTCGGGTCCCAGCTTCTCAAAATACTCCCCAATGTACTGATACGGCAAGTCGCAGCATAAGAAGACGCAGTGAACAGAACCATCCGGTCCCGCCAGCTGCGTCAAGGTCCCCCCGCGTTTGCGCTTCTCGAGCATCTGAAACAGGCCCTGCAGATTGAACCCGGACGATGGGCCACAAACAATGCCTTCGCGGCACAGATCCAGCGACAGAGAAAATGAGTCTGCAGATGTGACCTCCTCGATCATGTCGACTGCGGCTTTCCAGGGAAACTCCACAGGCCTCATAAGAGCGAACGATCGCGGCCCGGGAACTCGGTCTCCCGGTGCGGTGCACACCCCCAGCCGCAACACCGATGGCTTTGCCTGCTTGAAAAAGGTTCCCAGTCCCGTCATGGTTCCGGAGGTGCCCATGCCAGCACACAGGACGTTGATCTCGGGGAGTTGCTTGAAGATCTGCGGTCCGGTCCAGCGGACGTGCGCGCCCCAGTTGTCGTGGTTTTCATACTGGTTGGGATTGAGGGTGTTATGGGACTGCATGGCTATCGCACGTGCGGTTTGAATGCCGCCCCGTTCATCGTAAGGATCCGGCTGTGACGGGCCACCAAACAAGGTGATGTTAAGCCCGAAGAATTGCATCAGCTTGAGCTTGGCGTTGCTGGTCTTGTTGCTGAGATATGCTCGGGTGTCGTCGATTCCATGCATCACACGCGCAATCATCGACATGGAAATGACCGTCGAGCCGGAACTATACTCCACTATCGTCTGGGTCTGTCCAGGTATCACGCCTGATTCGAGCATATTCATAGCTGCAGAAGTCAGTGACTAACAACATGCATCACTGCAAGGGCGCATGTACCTGGCAACGCTTTGACATTGTTTGCAGGGTGCATCGTCATCATCTTCGCATAGATGCGCACCCCCTCGTGGTGGAATGGGTTCAGATGCCGTGGCAGCTCTACGAGCGGCAACGGAGGTTGGCAGTCAGGGTCGAAGTACTTCTTGAGGGCATCCGGCCCGAAGTAGACGTTGTGCTCGTTGGTGGTGGCCATATTGCAGGATGATGGCACGAAAGCAGTGTGACTCGGTTTGTTTCTCAGAGGGACAGATACATGCTTTATGCTCGTGCTGTGCATATCGGTGCCCCTCCTTGCTTTGAGCTCCCCGATCTAGACAGACCGTCGCTTCCGGCGTGTGGCAGGATCATGACCCACTGGACGGCTTGCTGTATACGTTTGATGTCTGCTTTGGGTCGTTCTGGTCGATTGCGCACATTAGAGTGTGATTAGACCACAACTACTGGCTGATTCCGGCTACTGGTGGACATATCGATATCTGCGATATTCGCAGACTCGGGCAGCGCATGAGAGTCTTGTCCGGATGGAGCCTATCGAGCAGCTGTAACGAGTGTCTCAAACGCGTACTCTCGGTACGGACATGAAGGCCAGCACGGCACAGTATGCAGAAATGAGGACCTTGGTGAGGGCATTTGAGAAGGTTTCTGGACGATCCCTGCTAGCCCTAACCGGACGACTGGCCCTTGCTTGCAGATGTGGCTCGCATGTCAATGTAACTCGACCTCATTATAGGGCTTGGCCGAATCAATGCTCGAGATTCTCTTCCTATCGATAATTCACGACCGATTGACTCTTGTAACTCATCTCTGCTCGCGTTAAGCAGTTCGCCTTTGCTTTTGGCTTTCTGCCTTTCACAACATGAGCAACACAGCATTGTACTCGAACTCCAAGGGGGGCAGCCCCAGCACAGAAAGTGCAGTCATAGCGTCTGAAGATGTGGAAACCGATGCATCAGCTCCAATCACCTTCAACGAGCAAACGAACTATGTCCC
Organism: Aspergillus aculeatinus CBS 121060; assembly: GCF_003184765.1. NCBI lineage: Eukaryota > Fungi > Ascomycota > Eurotiomycetes > Eurotiales > Aspergillaceae > Aspergillus > Aspergillus aculeatinus. The sequence continues at coordinate 557,676 of NW_020291483.1, forward strand.
CCGGAAGACCATCATCACAGTATGAAGCACCGCCCATTTGCAGAACCGATCAACTGACATCTTCAGATCTTCCTAGCATGTTCAACAGTCGACCTTCTCGCAATCATGGACCAGACAACATTAGCGGCCAGTCTCTCGATCATAGGAGAAGCCCTTGACGCCAGCGACAAAACCTCGTGGATCTCGGGTGGCTACTTTGTGTGCGTACCCCAGAGTTCCCCCGATGACCACCACCTAACCAAGCCCAACCCAGCACATCAACATGCTTCCAGCTCCTCTACGGCCGCCTCTCCGACGTCTGGTCCCGCAAGCACGTCCTCTACGCCGGGCTCGCCATCTTCTTCCTCGGCTCGCTCGCCGCCTCCCTCGCGCAGACGGCGACCCAACTGATCATCTTCCGGGCCTTCACCGGCATCGGCGGCGGCGGGCTCGTGACGGTCGTGCAGCTGATCGTCAGCGACGTCGTGCCTCTCCGCACCCGCGGAAAGTACCAAGGCATCTTGGGGGCCGTGGTCGCGCTGTCCAACGGCCTGGGCCCCGTCATCGGGGGCCTGCTGGCGACGCACGCCTCGTGGCGGTGGATCTTCCGGCTCAATCTGCCCCTCACGGCGCTGACGGTGTGCTGCGTGGTCTTCTTCCTCCCGCTGCGCAAGGTCACGGGGGACTGGAAGCGCAAACTCCGCGCCATCGACTTCCTCGGCGCGCTGCTCGCACTAGGCGGTACATCGCTGGTACTGCTGGGCCTGACCTGGGGCGGCGGGGAGCGGCCGTGGCGCTCGGCGCCGGTCGTCGGGACCATCGCCGGCGGCGGGGTGGTGTGTCTCGCGTTCGTGGGCTGGCAGTGGAAGGGCACGGCGTACCCGCTGGTGCCGATGCACATCTTCCGGTCGGGGATTGTCAACGGCGCGTGCATCACCATGTTCCTGCACGGGTGGAATATCCTGGTGCAGCTGTACTACATCCCGGTGTTCTACCAGCTGGCGATGGGGTACTCGGCCCTCCGGGCGGCGGCGATGCTGCTGCCGATCACCATCATGGCCTGTACGTTTTACGTTTCCTCCTCTATTCTCCTAAACCTCTCCCAACAGGGATCCACTAATAAGAAAAGTAGCGGTCAGCAGCACGCTCTCCGGCCTGGTGGTGCACTGGCTGGGTCGGTACCGGGAGCCCATCCTCTTCGGCTGGGTCGCCTGGGCAGTTGGACTAGGGCTGTTCTCGACCCTCGATGCGTCGTCCTCGGGGTTAGGCAAGCAGATCGGATATGGGCTGTTGACCGGTGTGGGCCTAGGGAACACACTGCAGCCGTGAGCCACCCCTCCTTCTCTCCTCTACTTGGATATATATTTTAAGCGCAACGCTAACCCAAACCCAAAGAGCCCTAATCGCAATCCAAGCGGGTGTCGCGCGACGCGATATGGCCGTAACAACATCCTTCAGGAAGTAAGTCACATACCTCCCCAGCCACTGCATCCACAACCTTCCCGGAATACAAGACCACCTCTGACACCACGGATCTTTGAAAAACAGCTTCACGCGCAACCTAGGAGGAACCCTAGGCCTCGCGGTCGCCGGGACGATACTGTACGCTTGCCTGCCTTGCCCTTCCCCATCCCTCCATCCCTCCATCCTATATCCTATCCTAACACTAACCAAAAAAAAAA
>NW_020291483.1:559441-608062 GCF_003184765.1 Aspergillus aculeatinus CBS 121060
AAAAAAAAAAAAAAAAAAAAAGATCCAACCTCCTCACCCAAGCATCCACCTCCCTCCCCCTCACCCCAACGGACAGGACCACCTTCCTCCGCAACCCAACAGCCTACCTCGCCAACCTCCCGGCCACCGACGCCGCCCAGCTCCGTGCCGCCATCCTCCCGATCTACCAGCAGGCCTTCCGGATCATCTTCCGGATCGGGGCGGGGATGGCGGCCGTCGCGGTCGTGGTGGTGTGGGCTCTGATTCCGCAGGTGGCGCTTGAGCGGGAGGTGGAGGGTTCTTCACCTCAAGAGGAGAGTGGCGGGGCTGAGTCTGTAAGGAGGAAGGGTGGGGGGTTAACGGGGATGTGAGTGGAGGCTTTAGGGTCATGCTAAGCTTTCAAGGACTGTCTGTGCTGGCCTGCAGACGACGCTATCGATTAGGATATACGGATATGCGGCTCCAGGATCTATGTCCGCAATTATCGTACCTTTCTTTTACCTACCAGCTATTCTAGATTTCTAGGTTCGGTGTCTATAGCATGAGTCCATCTTCAAGGGAATCTGTAGGACAAATCTGGATACATAGCTGCGGGTCTGTGGTGTGCTTTTGAGCAGCAGCAGCAGCAGCAGCAGCAGCAGCAGCAGACTCGTTTCATTGCTAGGGCAGTCAAGATTGTGATAGAGAAAAGAAAACGACATGGTTGGGAACGGGCCAGTGGCTGATGGTGCTCGAGCTGTGAGTCTACAATACCTACTAGGTAGTAAGTTCATTGCTTCCAATCATCTGGGTATGGGAACGGGGTAGGGCACGCTCAGACCAGAAAAGCAGAGAGATCATCTGAGACCAGCCAACTTCTTCCAGTAAGAAGTTACCGGGGGGCAGGGACAACAAGCACAGGTCCTATTGCCTACTAAGATAGCACAGTGTAATATCTCATTACACAGCGTAAAGCTCAAGGCTCAAGGCTATAAACAACCGCACCGCCTCCTAGCCCTATCCCTTAATCCCTTGAGGGCACCAATATTCAACATCAAGCCCCACCCCAAAAAAGCAGTGCAGTCATCAATCATCACATCATAACCCCGAAACCAAACTAAGCCTCCTCCACAACGACCACGCAATCCACCACCCAATCCACAAACGCCTGGGCCTTGACCTTCCACCGGCCCTCCCTCCAGACCTCCTCCACCAGATACGTCCACGACCATTTCGGCCCTTTGCCTACGCCCTCCTTTGACGACCGCACCGAGAAGTCCCGATTCACATGCAACGCGCCCGCGGCGGCGGCGGTCGCCGTGCCGCGGTGGCGGGCGTGCCATTCGCGCTCGGCCTTCTCGCCGGCGCGGCGGGCGACGGCCTCCTCGTCTTCGTCCTGGTAGAGCTCGCACTTGGTGCATTCGGTGCAGCGGGCGCCCGGGTTGATGCGGAAGTGCTGGCAGAAGTGTTTGTAGCCTTCTAGCTCTTCTTCCTCTTCTTCATCGTCATCGGCGACGACTTCGTCTTCGGCTTCGGAGTCAGGGTCAGGGTTGTGGGGTTGAGCTCGAAGGTTACGTTGGTGCAAGGGGATGTTCTCTGCGTTGTGGCGGCGACGAGCCGCTGGTGCTCGACGGCGGTTGCGCTCACGTCCACCACCCACCCCACCAGTCCACGTCGACGTCAGCGCTTTGCGACACAGATAACACATCGAGTAGCCGCAGACGCAGGTGAGTTTGTTGCAGCCGGTGGATTTGACGAACGACAGCCCGCAGCGCGGGCAGGTGCGCTTGACCGCCGCGGTGCGGGCGGCCTCGACGGTGGCGCGCAGGTCCAACAGCAGCGGTTCGTGGCAGACGTGCGGGTCGCGCCAGGGCTTCTGGCAGGCGATGCAGCTGACGCGCTGGCAGGCAGGGTTGGCGCAGGTGAAGCGTTTGGGGCGGGTGCGGAGGGTGGTGTTGAGCAGGGCGGTGCGGAAGGTCGCGCGGATCGCGGCCGGGTTGAGCAGGTACATGACCGTGAGCGGGATGAGCAGGAGGGGGATCAGGTCGAGGATGAACACGGCGATGATAAAGCTGGAGATGAGGCCCTCGCCGCGGAAGCGCCAGACCAGCGCGGACGACGGGTGGTGGATCGGATCGACCTCGGCGTAGGCGCACGAGGGGCAGTGGATGAGCTTGAGCTGCGACTTGCGCAGCGCGTCGGAGGCCACCCGCGCCTCGAATTTGGCGTAGGTCTCCGCGCCGGAGCGGTCCAGCTGAATCGCCTGCTTCACGACCGCCGCGCTCAGCAACCCCTGGCAGCAGCCGTCATGATTTTGCCCACCACCACCAAAAGGCGCAATGCATTTCAGGGTCACGCGGCCGACGTCGACCGACTTGTTCCACCCCTGCCCGAACAGCGCCTCGTGTATGGTGCGGCGGATGCAGGCGTAGCAGATGACATGCATGCTGTCCGAGCACGTCGCGATCTGCTCGAAAGTCACATCCGCGAAGCAGCACTCGCATTCGTACAGCGCCTCCGCCGCCTTGGCCTCGTCCTCGTTCAGCGTCTCCGCCAGCGCCAGGTCCTTGCGTTCCTGCTCCTCTCTCCGGGCTCGGAGCAAAGGGGCCAGCAGTGCCTCGTGTAATTCCCGGTCCAGCTCCTCGCAGCCCGTCTCCTTCAGCCGCGGGACCGCCTCCCCATCCGCCGCGGCCGGCCGCTGCCACACCACCAGAGGATGCTCGTTCTTATCGCGGCTGCGTTTGAACAACGGCAGGAAGCTGTTGAGCGTCGCCCGCCAGGTCTTGCGCGAGAGGTCCTGGAGGGTTGGACGGGCGCGCAGGTAGCAGAAGTTCACTTCCGCCAGCACCGCCTCTACCGTACTCTTGCTCAACGCGCTGAACTCCTTGGCTAGGGTAGCCTTCACAGCGGCCTTGTATCGAGGGGATCGGAAGAGCTCGTGAGGAGGGATGACGAGAAGATCATCTCCGCTGGCAGTGGCCGTCGCAGTCGACGCAGTATCGGCTGCTGCTGCTGCTGCTGCTGCTGCGCCCTCATCAGCGGTGCTGCCCGTTGTCCCACCCGGCACGTTCCATCGGCCCGCCACCCATTCTTCTTTGTGTCTCAGAAGCTGTTCGACGCAGACATGCAGACGGCTGGTTCCATCGAATCGGACCAAGAGTTCGCGGAAGACTTCGACGCGGATGTCCGGGAAGATGCGGGCCAGGGATTGCAAGGCCTGGTTGAGCTCTTCTTGTTCGCGTCTCCAATCTTCGGCGGCGGGTTTTAAGGCGGCGCTTGTGCGAGTCCGGGAGGTGATTCCGAAAGGATTGTTGCGCAGGGCGCGTTCATTGATCATAGCGGAGGAGGAGGCATTGTTGGTGTTGCTGTTGGTGTTGCTGTCGTTTGGACGCAGCGGCGGGGAAGTCGGGGTGGATCTGAAGCTGGGAACGAAGAACGACACCATTTTCGCATCGAACGAGGGGAAAGCCTGAATGCTACATGATAGTGGGAAGAGGCTGAAATGAATAGCACTAGGCAGCAGCCGGGGATGTGATTATGGTGGTGTGGATTATGGGATGATTGGGAGTGGGTGAGAGAGGAGAGGGTGAGCTGACAATGAAATGACCAAATGGGCAGAATCATCGGATATCAAAGGCGGCCTTCCGCCTTCCCCACCTGTGCTTACACCCAATACCCAGTGGTGTGAGACTATCTTGCAGTACACCATTAAGTGCAAATCATTCATTAACGTTTATATACACAGTCTGAGAAAGCTTGTTTTACTCATAGATACCTTTACAATTTGGCCTTGGCACCCTCCAACAGCTCGGCACCAGCCCCCGTGATGGCCGGCTTGCCGGTCTCCACCACCGTCGTCTGGAAGAGAACGGTGTTGCCCTCCTTCCACATCTCCGTCTTCAGGGTCTGGCCCGGCAGCACCACTCCCGAGAAACGAACCTTGAGGTTCTTGAAAGGACCAAACGTGCTGAACACGTGCTTGCCGGAGACACCAAGCGAGCACAGCCCGTGCAGGATCGGGGTCTTGAAGCCACCCACCTTGCTGAACTCGGGGTCAATGTGAAGGGGGTTGCGGTCACCGTTGAGACGGTACAGAGCGGCCTGGTCCTCGGACGTCTTCTCCTCGACAATGGCATCGGGCTTGCGCTGAGGAGGCTTGTAGGCGGCGGTCGCAGCCTTGGGGCGAGGAGCAGTGGGCTTGGGAGACCCGCCGAAGCCGCCACTGCCACGAATGAACACAGTCGACTCGTTGTAGAAGAGGTCCTCGCCAGTCTTAGCATCCTTAGTAGTGTACCCCGAGACAACCAGGGCGGCGTTGCCCTTGTCCACCACGTCAATGAGCTTGGGGTAGGTCAAGGTCTTGGCCTCGGTCGGGATGGGGAACTTGCGGACTTCCATGTACTGCTCGCCGTGCAGCAGCATCATGGGCGAGAAGTTGGCCACAATATCGTCCATGTTCCAGGGGTTGGCGGTGTTGAACCAAGGGATCACACCGTAGGTGGGGAGCGCCTGGAAGTGTTCGTTGTTCTCGTACACCAGAGGCAGGTCGGTGCGCTTGGCGCCCACACTCAGGTTGTAAAGAATGATGTCGCGATCCACGAAGTCGAAGGGGGTGCCATCCGTCGTGGCCTGCTTGGCCTTCTCGATCGCCTGCAGGACCTTGTTGCCGCCGCTTTCCGCGTCCTTGCCGCTGCGGTTGGACATGTTGGCCATGATCTTCTCAGCACCGGCCTGTCCATCTTCGGGGTGGTCCGCGCGACCGTCCTCAAAGTTGGTGATCTGCTTCCAGTGGTTGCGCACTTCCTCGGGGCTAAGCTTGACATCCACGGGGAAGCCGTGGCCACCGGCGCGCTGCCAGCGAGTGCGAGTGAACCAGCCACTGCCGCATTCGTACAGACCCTTGGTGCTGGGCTCGGGCATAATGTCAGAGGAGAGAAGAACCACCAGGGGAGCAACATAGTCGGGCTTGAAGGCCTGGACCATCTCCTCGGGCATGATAGTGCGGGTCATATTGGTACCGGCGTTAGGAGCAATGGTGTTGACCTTGATGTTGTACTTGGCGCCCTCCAGAGCCAGAGTGCGGGAGAAACCGAGGATGCCGAGTTTCTAGTGTGCGTCAGCAATGCTTCTTCCGAGGTGCTAGGGGATTCATCTTACCGCTGCGGCGTAGTTGGCCTGTCCAAAGTTTCCGTAGATACCACTGGTGCTGGCGGTGTTGACGATGCGGCCATACTTCTGCTTCAACATGTAGGGCCAAGCAGCCTTGGTCACCTTGTAGGTACCACGCAGATGGACATTGAGGACGGGGTTCCACAGGTCATCGGTCATGTTGGTGAAAGCCTTGTCGCGAAGGATACCGGCGTTGTTGACCAGGATATCGATGCGGCCGAAGGCGTCGATGGCCGACTTGACGACGTTCTCGCCGTCCTCGCAGGAAGCCTTGTTTCCAACCGCCTTTCCGCCCATCTTCTTGATCTCCTGAACGACGGGCTCGGGGTCGACGAGATCGTTGACAACGACAGCAGCGCCGTACTTGGCGAATAGCAAGCAGTATGCGCGGCCCAGACTGAAACATGTCAGCTACTGAACAAAAGCTTGTGTTCAAAGATACATACCCGTTGCCACCACCGGTCACAAGTGCAACCTTGCCCTTGAAGTCAGGCTCCTGTCCTGCCTCAGCACCGGGCAGCTTCAGGCCATCCTCCAACAGAGCCATGAAATCGGCCGGGCCGGTGGGATAGCTGGGCTGGGAGAAGTCGTTGACATCGTTCCACTTCCTTGCAATGGCTCCAGGGGTCAAAGTAGCGTCGGTCTTCAGAAGCGCACCCTTGGCACGCTCCCAGCGCAGCTTGGCCGCGTGGCCACCACCGACCTCGTAGATGCCACCCGTCTCAGTCGTGTTCGAGGAGTGAACCAGAGCAGCCACCAAGGGGACGACCCAGTCGGGCTTAAGGTTCTCAAGGACATCAGGGGGCATAACGGTGGCCGTCATCCGGCTAGCAGCTATTATACCATCAGTGGGATTTCTTCCAACAAGCAGCCAACCATCAGTGCAACATACCAATAGGAGCAATCACATTAGCAAGGATGTTGTACTTGAAACCCTCCTTGGCCAACGTCTCCGTGAAGCCGACCTGACCAAGTTTGGCAGCTAACAACACCAATCAGCTTGACTCCTCGATCTGCTATTCTCCCCCGTAGAAAAACCTACCCGAGTAATTCGCCTGACCAAAGCTACCAAACAACCCAGCCGAAGAAGCCGTGTTAATGATGCGGCCGTACTTCTGCTTACGGAAATGAGGCCACGCAGCTTTTGCGCACTATTCAAATCAAACACACAAAGTTTAGCATCAATATCTTCCACCCCAACCCAACCATCTTTTTCTCCGGGACAGTAAATCAAAAAAAAAAAAGAAAAAAAAACCCACCTTGTAAGCACCATACGTATGAACCTTGTAGATGAGATCCCAATCCTGATCCTTCATATTCTTGAAGCTGATATCGCGGAGGATGCCGGCGTTGTTGAGAAGCACATCGACGCGGCCGAAGTTCTTGATGGCGGTCTCGATGATGGCCTCGCCGTTCTCGACGCTGTCGTAGTTCGCTACAGCCTTGCCGCCAGCAGCTCGGATCTCATCAACGACCACATCAGCAGCCTGGGTAGCAATGAATATGCCATGTTAGCATACGTACACAGGAAGAGGGAGTGAGGTGTTGCATGTGGGACGGTTTGTGCTACGCTACCTTAGAGGACTTGCCCTCGCCGGAGTGCGAACCGCCCAGGTCGTTGACGACAACGTTGGCACCTCTCGAAGCGAAGAACAAAGCATATGCCTTGCCCAGGCCGCCGCCGGCTCCGGTGACGACGACGGTCTGGTTGTCGAAGCGCAGCTCCGCGGACATTGTATGTGTGTGTGTGGTGTGTAGTGTGTAGAGTGTAGTATGTGAGGAAGGAAGAAGAAGAGGGGGAGGGGGAGGAGAAAGGAATGAAGGAATGAGGGAGAACGGTGGTTGTGGGTTGTGGGAGAGGGAAAGGTGTTTAGAGTTGCGGGGTCAAGACGGGGGAGGGGAGGAATAAATGAAGAAGTTGTTGGAAGATGGGGGATGCGAAGAAGCTTAAGAGGGAGGAAAGGGAAGAAGAAATCTGGGGAGTTGTTGGAACTGGAGACGGTCGCAGTGTTCGGCAAGAGCTGGGAAGGGAACCTCGGTATCTTGGATGGTGGAGCTCGGAGGTTGATCTGGGGATGGCAGATGATGCTTCCTTCACATGCCGGACACCCCGTCAATGAGATAATCGGGCATGTCGGAGTGTGTACTAAACTCGGTTGCGACTTGCTTTTGAATGTGTTGATTCATGGATATACGTTGGAATTATCTGTGTTTTTCACGACGTCGAAGGTGCACCCATATCATGAGAGTTGAGACGAGAGGTGATCGACTTTCCTCCTTCCCACATCCATCCACCGGCCATTTTCCCGGCTCCATCGCTCCTCGATGAGGCTATTCCTCATCGGGTAGACTGGGTCTTGCTTGTTTGAGGGAGGCCTTGCTGACTCAGATCGGACCATGTGATCTCTTCATGCATTTCAATCGTCCTCAATATTCGAGCACGTGGCTGATGCAGTGTCGGGGTGATCCGGGGGATGGATAAAATTAATGAAACAGAGAGAGGATGTGCCTATTACTGCATGGATGACCCAATGTCAACCTGCATCTTTATATTGAGATCTGAAGGTGAACAAAGGATCCGAGAAAAAATAATAACGGTCGTCGTCCACGATACACCTTCCCATATATATAAATAATTACCAATTACGGTGAGCATCAGAAATTAACAGAAGTCCACACTCGCGATTAAGAAAGGATTTTTATATTTCTCTAGAAAAGTAAGAATGCTGTAGTATGTCATGTTCAAGCCGAAACTGGACAAGAAACACGAACCAACCCATGGTGGCCCAATGACCATTCTCCTGGGCTCACAGAGAAGACAGCGAGGCTTTCACTGGGAAAACCAGAGATACACAATCGCGGGACGCAATCAGACTCTAGACTGCCCTCTGACTGAGGATCATAGATGGGATGGGGCAGGTCAAAAGTCAGGTGTGGTGAAAAGCTGTGGCCATAAAGCTTGCGATATTTACCACGGCCCGGCTTGGTCATGCATTGGTCCCCAGTGCAGACTTGAGATAACATGTCGAGCATTGCAGCTAGATGACTCTCTAACCCAAAGTAAATGTCTATTGAGGTCATTCTAATCCAGGGATATGTCTTGAGCGAATCCACGAAACGAAAGACGACACCAAGAACAAAGTGAGACGGTGTGATCGTGAGTTCTTGCGGAAGCCACCTGCCAGCAGGCAGCTGTGGCGAAAATACCCGACCAAGTACGGATATCAGTTGCTACCAGACCGCTCCGAAAGCACGCAGACAAAGAATAGGAGCGCAGTCTACACAGCAAAAAGCGGCACACGAATGCGCGAGTCTACAAAGCCACAGAAGATGGATATGGAGTTGTCTGAACTTTTTGGATTTCTAAACTGCTACGAAGACATAATTAGAAATCCCGGACCGAAACAACCCAGTACGACCAGCAAGTGGATGAAAACATCTTAGTTCATCTGGCGGATGAGAGCGTTGATGTTCTCCTCACGGTTACCGTAGTCACCACCCTCAATGAAGTGCTTGAACTTGCGGGTGTGGAAGCCACCGGTGGGGTTGGAGAGCTTGAAGGGCCAGAGGAAGTTGTTGGCCTGCTTGAAGTTGGGGCCGACGGTGTAGATCTCGTGGATCAGATCCTCCATACAGACGATGCCGTACTTGCCGAGGTGCTCCTCGATGATCTGGTTGTCGGTAAGGGCGATGCGCTCCTTGTTGACCTTTCCGTAACCGCGCTTGTAGACGAGCTCACGGATGGACTTGAGGTTGGGGTAACCGTAGGCGATGTAGGGGTTGATGATGGTCAACATCTCCTGGGTGGCCTTGGTGAGGCGGACGAAGGTACCGTTGTTGATCTGGAGCAGACGGAGGAGCTGCAAGATCTTGCGGGGCTGGGGAGAGATCTTGTTGATACTGCAGACAACGTTAACATCACACATTAAGACAAAAGGACAGAAGAAGGAACATACCCCTTGATACGGATAACGAAGACAAGCTTGGGCTCCTCAGGAACGTAGAAGTTACCCTCCTGGCGGGCAACGCGGCCAAGGCGGATCTTCTCGCGCTCAGCATCGCGGTACTCCTTGACGTAGGACTCGGCGCGCTTGAAGATAACGGCACGCTTCTCCTTGTTGGCCTGCAGTGAATCCAGTTAGCGAGCGAGTTCACCCGAAGACTCATGCAATGCAAAAGATGGGAAGCATCATTATCAGCCCCGAAAGATGGTTAACAGAAGCGATAGCATCGACCGTAGTCTAATCGCGTGGTAGGTAGGTTGTCATCACCGTAGATGCACGAAAGGAAAAGAAGACAAAACTGGAGACAGGACAGACAAGGATACTAACCTCCTTCTTCTTCTGGGCCTCCTCACGGGCAACAGCGCGAGCCTGCTCCTGGCTCTTGCGCTTCTTGAGGAGGGTCTCGGGGACGAGGACCTGGTCCTGGGTGGGGACAGTGCTGCGGAAGAGAGTCAGAATCGTCTTCTGCGGTGAAGCAAGTAGACTTTCGCCGAGTGTAAGAACTGCAGCTACAACGCCACATTCTCGTACTGAAGGCAATGGATGAAAGCACTCGACGACATAGCTTCGATCGGTGAAGGGTAGAGTTCATTTGCCTGTGAGTAGGTGGTGAGATGCTACTCAGTATGCATGTCTCAGCGATACCTTTCGCACCCGCCACGAACCAGGTCAAATAGAAAATCCAACTTTCCTCATCCGACAAGACCCTAAGCATAACGCTCAGGAAGGGTTCGTTGTAGCATTACGTCTCTCTCATTCCTCCCTAGCAGCAGGAATCCTGAGAATGACGATAGCTCACAACAATGTTTTTCGAGAAGAAGGCAACATCAAGAATTGCTTTCAACCCCAATACCCCACGGACCCCTCCCATCGTATAGCACTTTGCTCCCAACCCTCCCAATGTTATCATTTCTGAGTCCACAAGGAGCGAGGCGGAGTAGGAGCAGCACGAGAGGGGAAAGGGTCCGGCGCGGGAAAAATCGAGCTGGTGGTTGCCCAGCGAAAAAAAAACCGTGTTCCAGGCTAAAATTTCGCAGTGATATCTCCAGCGAGAGAATTATGGACGACTGTAACTGAAATTCTCACAAGCCTCATAGCGAAATGGCGCCTGGTAGAAGATCAATGAACAGGGTGTGTCTCACGTAGCAGTGGAGGCCATTGTGACGGTCCGATGAGTTCGCGAGTTGGGCGAGTTGGGCGAGTGCTGTCGTACTGGGAAGAAGATCAAGAAAAGAAAGAGGAAGAAATCCGGCCGCGCTTCAAGAAAAATGGGTTGTGGGTGGGCCTGATGGCGCTAGTCCCGGGCGGGCTAGTTGCATGAGCCAAATAGCCCTACCGTTCTGGGTAAAGCGTAGCCCTTATCTGCATCCCGGGCTTCTCACCATCAGGTGATCTTAGCTGATAAGAGGTCCGGTCCCGCTGCTGCCTCAGGCTTTGAAAACAGTACTCTTGGCCTCGGCGCATATGACACCATCCCCACCACGTTCATTCACTCTCCCAATCCCACCTCCAACCCAGCATCTACACCTTACACCACCACGCAGAATGGCCACCCGCCGCGGCGTCGGTCTAGGCGCCTTCGCCAATCGCACGCAAACCAGCCAATCCTACGCGACGCACGGGGCGAACCTCCGCTCCGCGCACCTGGCCTCCCTGCAGACGCAACTCTCCGTCTTCCAGTCCCTACTCCACACCTTCGCCGTCGAACACGGCTCGAAGATCAAATCGAACCCGACCTTCCGGGCCGAGTTCGCCCGGATGTGCAACGCGATCGGGGTCGACCCGCTGGCCGGGAGCAATATCAGGGGCGGCAACAAGAACTCCTCCCGCAAAGGCTCCTCCGGCGAGAACGCCAGCTTCTGGACGCAGATCATGGGCGGCGACATGAACGACTTCTACTTCGAGGTGGCGGTGCGGGTGGTGGAGCTCTGCCGCGAGACGCGGAGCGAGAACGGGGGTCTGATCGGGGTGGAGGAGTGCCGTCGGCGAGTCGGCAAAGGCAGGGCGATCGGGAGTGGGTTGGAGGTTACCGAGTAAGAATATCCTCACTATGGTATGGTTGGCTCCGTCGAGAAGCTCAAAACTGATGCGAATGGGTTCTTCGTGTAGTGACGATGTCCTCCGTGCGGTCCAGTCCCTGGAGCCGCTGGGCTCGGGCCTGGCCATCATTCGTGTCGGGAGCAAACAATATATCCGGTCGGTCCCCAAGGAACTCAACACGGATCAGGCCACCGTTCTGGAGGTGATCCAGGTCCTGGGCTACGTGAGCATCTCCATGTTGCGGGTCAACTTGAAGTGGGAGAAGGCGCGAGCGCAGACGGTGGTCGATGATCTGCTCGCTGACGGGCTTGTTTGGCTGGATGCCCAAGGCGAAGAGAACGAGTATTGGTCGCCACAGAATCTGCTAGACGATAGTGGCTGAGCACCGCCATCACCCTGAACTGGGCGTCTGGTAGGACAGCCCTTGACCGTAGAGACACACACAGTTGTCGCCGCCAGGGTACGAGAAACTTCATAGAGACCCGCGGCAAAACCATTCCGGCGTCACTCCCCTTGGTGCTACATGACCCACCAAGAACACATCTGCAAAGACAACGGGTTCTCGCGCGTGGTCAATAAGCCTAGTAGCATGGTCACATATTCATCCTGCTACCGCAAAGATACCTGGCTACAAGACCCGTCATGTACATACATATCCCTAGCCCCCACCATGGGCCTTCGGACTTGACAGCCTAAGCTGTATCACACCAAGTTAAGTGTATAGGGACCTACAATATATAGCAGATACATATACGCCGGAAGATCTTATGAGTATCTTCAGCAATTCCTATTTCGCCCTCTAAATCTCATACATCACATTGGAAAGTTTCCATCGCCTGGAATTTTTGTGTACCACCCCCATTCATTCTAAACGTCAAATTCATCTCTGCAAAGTCGAAGCGAAAAGAAAAAGGTACGATATGGAGATCCAAAAGGTAGAGGAGGAAAAAGAGGCGTCGACGATGGGACGACAGTCATTCCAGCAAGCGAGAAAAAGGGAATTTGGCTCCATGATGAGAGGCGGAGGGATGAAAGCACATGGCATATATCGTACGTTAAGCTTGCGGAGGGAGGGAGGGAGGAGAGGAGGGGGTTCAGGGAAAGGAGAAGTCAAAGGATTCCAGAAAATCGAGAAAGAGAAGAAGCTTGAGCATTATAACCATGAGAGAAATAAAACAATCAATTTGCCATTAACAAAACATTTCTTTTATGCCTTGATTGCTCCACCCAATGCACCACCGCTGAACTGCTGACCACCGGGGCGGCGGCCTTGTTGACCACCGGGCAACCGGGGACCGCCACGGGCCTGCCCAGCACCTCGAGGACCGCGGCCACCACGGGCGCCGGCGCCCTGATCGCGCTGGAAGGCGTTGGCCATGCCTTGGGTACGCTGCTCGAGAGTCTTTTCGTTGGCCTCCAGGAGGTTCATCGACTTGTCGGCCAGGGTCACGATCTGGGACTGGAGGCGCGACAGCTCGACGCCCTTGCGGAAGACGATGGCGTCGTTGACCTGGTCCAGGGCGGCCGCCAGCTCCTCGTGGGAGATCATCCGGCTGATGATGGCCTGGATCTTCTTCTCGGGGAGCTCGAACATGGTGGCCAGGGTGGCGAGCGACAGGCTGTCGTAGAAGGGAGCGTAGGTGAAGAGGTAGGTGCGGAGACCCTCCTCCTGGATCTGCTGCGACAGCATCTCCTTGACCTTCTCGGGCTGGGGCATCAAGTCCCAGATCTTGATCGAGTTGAGCATCTCGGCGGCCTTCTTCCAGTCACCGGCGGCAAGGAACTTGGCACTCATGATGACACCGTCACGGGTGTTCTCGGGAGGACCGGTGAAGACCTGGCGCTCGTTGTAGTCGAGCATGCGGCGGAAGGTCTTGGAGATGACACGACGCTTCATCTCGGGGGAGGAAGAGGTCTGAGCCATGAGAGGGACTTCCAAGAACATGCTCGACGTGAGGTAGATGCACTCGAGGAGTTCCAGGTTGATGTGCATGTGGAAGGGGAGTTGACGCTGGCGCTCCAGACGCTCCTGCTCGGGGGAGACGGTGGAGTAGCGCTGGAGGATGATACCCTGAGCCAGAAGCTCTTTCTGACGGCCGCTGCCGCAGACCTCGGAGAGAGTGGTCTGGGCCTCGTAGATGAGACCGGCACGGAAGGCACAGAGACCGATCTGGACGAGAGTGCGGTTGAAGAGGATCTGGGTGCTGACGTCGAAATTGGCGATGTTCTCCGTCAAGTGGGACATAAGCATCAGGTCGCGAGAGCGGTAGTACTGGTCGTGAAGGGCGAGGAAGTAGATCTGGCAGAGCATCGCACGGGCGCGGATGATACCGTCGCTGTTCTTGAACAGGTAGTTGCAGAGGGTCTGGACAAGCTCAGTCACATCACCGACGTTAGCACGGGGGGTGATCTTGGTGTCCAACTCGGCGGGGAGAGCCTTCCAAGTAGCCTCCTCCAGGATGGTGACAACCTGGGAGGGCTTGAAGTAGATGTGCTCCAATCTCCGCATAACGACTCTGTTGATGCTGTCCTGTCTGGGGTCGCTCTTCTCGGCGGAGGTGAGACCTTCGACGTAGGTCTGAGTGCGAACGAGGTTGGTGTACAGCTGCTTCTCGTCACCCAAGCGATCAATGTATTCCGCGGTGTGGGGGTCGATGTTCTGGAGGGAGCGGGTGAGTTCGTCATCCAAACGCTCAACGTAAGAAACGATGCTGCCGGGGATGTGCAGGGTCTCGCCGGCGGTAACCGTGGGCTGCTTCTCGTCATCCTCCCACTCCTCGGCACCCTCGGTCACAACGTAGTCGCGGTTGTTCTCGAGAACGGACAGAAGAGTAGCGAACTCTTGCTCGGCGAACTTCCACTGGTCAACGGCCATGTAGTTGCCGGAAGAAGAAGAGGTGAGGTCGAAGCGGGTGGAGATGAGGGTCAGGTAGATACGGATGCGCTGATAAGGGCTCTGAGCAACCTCCAGAAGCTTCTCCATGGTGCGGATCTGCTCGAGACGGTCGGTGTTCTTCTTTCCGCGAGACTCGACGATGACGCGGAGGTGCTTGAGGATACTCTCAGGGGTGTACTGGAGGGTCTTACCACCGCGTCCGACAGTGGCAAAGCCATCATCGGCAGCAGCAGCAGTGGCAGCGGGGGTAGCGGCAAGGGGAGCCTCGACGCGTTCGACCTTGGTGAGACGGGGGGCGCTGACGACAGGGCGGGCCTCCTCGTCGGCTCCATCCAGATAACCATCCTTGTTGCTGCGGTACTTCTCGATCTGGGTGGCGTAGTCCTTGTTGTTCTTCTTGATACGCTGCTTGACGGCGTTGAAACCCTTGGAGTTGCTGGCGTTCATCTTCTTGTTCGCCGACTTCTGCTTGGCGACGGTCTCGTTGACGAAATCCTCGAGGTCGGCAACGGCCTTGACGTAGACACGGGGAACGGGGCCAGACTGAGTGATCTTAACGACCTGGCGGTTCAGCTTGTCGAACTCTGTATAGATTGATCCCAAATTAGCATCCAACCACCGTGATTCCTTCTCCTCCTCGCCGCCATGTGTCGACGACCCTGGCGGAGTCCAGTGTGGTCCAACGCACCTGTCGAAATGACCGCCCAGTCGTTGATCTTCTCGGCATTCTCGATCAACTTGATGGTGCCCTCAAGTTCCTCCAAACGCTTGTCCTTGGCACTCTTGACGACCGTGACCTTCTCCTCGTCCTCGCTTTCTTCGCTGTCCGAGACATTTCTCATGAAACGACTGGCACCGGTCTTGCCGGCGCCCTCATCCTCGGACGAGGACTCCTCCTCAGAGTCCTCTTCCTCTTCGCTGGATTCCTCCTCGGACTGCTCCTCCTCCTCACGATCACTGTAGAGCTCCTCCTCGTCGGACGAGCTGGACTCGCTGTCGCTACCGCCACCGTAGAAGAAACGCGACATGTTTGCGGGTTGTGTTGAGGTGTTGTCTTTTTTCGAACGCTGAAATCAACCGGAGAAAGTCGCGGAGAATCGATGGATTGCCGTCACAAAAAAAATATCGACGGGGTGACGCACAGTCGTTCAGGGATAGAAGCGTAGATCCCTCAGAGCCGGTCGGTCTGTTTCTTTTGCTTAGGGAGCAAATTCAGTTGTGAGGGTACGGCGGGAGCCGCAGAGGTTGGGCTGCGCGAGCCACACACGAAATTTAAGCGAGGCCACACCTAACCGCATCGGGGAATTAGACAACCACATCCCGCTTCTAGTTTCTAGACTCGACTCCGCCATCCTCAATTTCAATATTGCGGAGAATCGTCAATGCATTTATCAGTATATCCTTATTCCATATCAGAAAATATCAGAACACTTCTATATGCCCTCTTGCCATTCGTTCCTATCCTCATATACCGCAATCCATATTCAAATATCCAAGCTACAGCCATGTTTTTCTCTCTTCGGTTGCACACGAGAACAAAGAGGGTAAAAAGAACAAAGGGAGAATCAGAAGGCAAAACGGAAAACGAAGACAATTCGACGCATCGGCGCATAACAGAGGCAGTTCCGTGCAGATTGTGCGAAGCATAATCAGGAATGTGAACAAAAAAAACATAGGTACTATAAAAGAGACATAAATCGAAGTCTTTCCAATACTCCTGGCTATGCCGGAAACCCACCACACACATGATCAGAGAGTTGACACGAGGAGACATGGAACCTAGGAAGATCGTCCCAGACATTGAATCCGTCGATGATCGGCAAAATAAGTACCAACACGCCACCGGAAGGCGCTTTACGCTGGACTAGGACCCCGCGCTAGTCACTATAATGACATCGGAGTGTCACGGGAGGCTCCTTCCGTTATATCCCAGGGAATGCAGTAGGGCTAAAGATATCGAATGTTGTATGCTGATCAACAAGCAGACTGCATATGGAGCAGGGTTGCGTGACGGTACTGTTGTGGCTTGAGAGCGAGCGGTCCAACTTGGGAATACCTGGTGGTGGGAAGACTGGGGGAAAAACACTTGCAGAATCCCACGAAAGGAGGACACGCGAGAACAGCTATCTGACTGCTCTTCTCTCGTGGTAGACGCACATGGAACATGTGCTTGCTCGATCGAATTTTAGTCAGCGAGGCTGATGCACCGGCCAGGTGCGACCAAACTGCCAGTGGTCTCATCACCCTCAGTGCCACTGATTTTGGCTCATGAAGCCTTCACCTCCTAGGACACCGTCTTCTAGAGTCCGGATAAAATCCCGGTTTCTTGTGCCACCCGTTCGGCTTCCCCGACGCCTTTGCTGGTTGGCTGAGTTGGCATCAACATATCCATCTGGGGGAGGTGGGTAGTAGGCTGGGCTCGGTTGCAGCCTGATCGGCGCATTGGGATCGAGATGACTCGCCACGCGCTGGATGGTCGGCGGAATGCCTCCACCCTGCGGGTCCATGGTGGATGCACGCTGTCGGCCGGCCCTCGTAGTTGCCTGGGCGTAGAGGGTCTGTGATGGCGCGTATTGCTGTTGCGGCATCTGCCCTGGGAGAATGTTCATTTGATGACCGTAGGCTGGTGGCTGGTTGGGGTACGGCGGAGGAGCACCTTGCTGATGGCCAGCATACATCCCGTTATAGATCGGTGGCGGTTGGGCATGGGTTGGTGTGTGGAACTGATTCAGTTGCATATTGTATGCATTTTGTGCTGCACTCTGGGCGTGTGCTGCTTGTGCCGCCCGCTGTTTACTGGCTGCCTCCGCTTGCTGCTGCTGCTGGATTCCAGGCGCCACCGTCTTATTTAGGGATGAATACTTCAGATTCATCGGAGGGACGAATGGCCCAGTGAATTTTTGCTGCGTGATAAAGGGGTGCAACTTGGCCTGTTGTGGGGACCAACGCTCGAGCGGATTGATGGTCAACAACCCTCGAACAAAGTCTATGAACGCTATGCGGTTATTGAGTTCTAAAGAGTTGTTAGTCCATGCATCCGGAAAGTATGTTGACAGACGGCGTACCTCGCTCGATCTCCGCTTGTTTCATGTTCTTCCTAGGCATCGGGTAGCTGCGGATGATTTCCTCAAGAGTTGAAGCCTGGAAGTACTTCTTGCTTGGTTGTTCCTTGGTGTTGTGCTCGCGAGAATACTGCTCCAGGGACTTCAAGCGATACGTCTTCCTGCCGAACTCATCCTGGGTTTTCTCGAAGAACTCGCCCGATTGCTTGCCCATCTCTAGCATCCATGTCGGAGGGAGGCCCAGCATCTCGACGATTCGACAGACTTGGTTGTATTCTGAGGAACCAGGAAAAAGCGGAAGGCCCAGAAACAGTTCCACAACGATACATCCAAGGGACCACATGTCAATCGCAGAAGAGTAGCTAGGGAATTGTCAGTCGTGCCGTCCATCAGGGGAAAGGGTTAGGCGGGAGACGATTGCGGTGGGACGTACGGCAAGCCAAGAAGAACCTCCGGCGAACGGTAGAATCTCGACTGGATGTAGGTGTAGACAGTCTGCCTCTCATCGCACGCTGAGCCGAAATCGATCACTTTTATAATGGGGCTCTCCAGACTGCGAGGCATAGAGTTAGCTCCAACGATCTACAGGTGCCTGGACGAGCAACTCACTTCTTTAGCAATATATTCTCCGGTTTCAAATCGCAGTGGATCAGATGTGCCTTGTTGAGCAGACTCAGAGCATTGAGCAACTGCTGGGCAAATACGCGCACCAAGGTCGTGCTAAGACCTCGGAACTGGTTCTGCTTGATCAACTCGTAGAGGTTGACACTAAGCAACTCGAAAACAAGACAAAGGTGTTGCCTGTGAATGAAAGTGTCCTTCAAGCGGAGTAGGTGATGATCGTCGTTCTTGTCGTACCTGCTATTGAGCTGTGCCCGTAATTAGTGAGATTTCCATGCAACCAGAAAAGCCTGAGCTTACCAGATCCAAGACCGACACTTCCATCATGCTCTGGTTGAAATAGGCTGTCTTGTTCTTGATGACCTTCACGGCCACGACCTCTCCAGTTTTCAGATTCTGGCACTTCACAACTTGCCCGAAGGTTCCTTGACCCAGTACGTCGAGAATAAGGTAGCGATTCCTGATGCTATTAGCGAAGATGCCCAAATCCTATGCGGAGACCGTCCCGCAGGCTACTTACTTGTGACCTGCTTCCTCACTACCCAGGATGTCATTGACATAGAGAATATAGTCGCTATCCTCATTGTCGTAGCCATCGTTCTTCACGCCTTTACTGGGCTTCGTCAGGACTCGCCTTGGATTTCTCGAAGACTCGTAGTTGAAGCCCGGATTGCATATGCGATAAGTGGCGGGAAGATGTGTTGTCAACGCCTGAAGGGGCTGTGTAGAAGTGTCAGAACAAATCCATGCATGTGCCGTGGGGTACCAGAACATACGCTGATAAAGCCACCTTCGGGGTTGGCACGTCTGAAAGGCGGCTGCGCATTCAGGTGCGGTTGCAGGTCCGACACTGACTTGATCTTCTGGAATTTGGGAATGGGTCCTCGACCGGGCAAGTGGCTGCCACCTGAGATAGACGCAGAACGAGGGGATCGCCCGTCTTGCGCGAAGGCTGCGCTGAGCTGAGAGCCCGCAGAGGGCGGATAGAACTGATCGGGGCTCATATCGGTAGGCTGCAGAGGAGGGAGTCGAGGCGGTCGCGAACCGGCTGCCAAACAAGCAAAGAAGAGGTTAGCGACGATGGACTTCAAAGCAACCACGAGGGCAGTGGATATCACTCACAAGGCGGTGACTGAAATGATTGTGGAGGTGAGGCGTAATTCGGCGCCCTGGTGGGCGAGCGTCGCGACTGATTCGGGCCGGGCGGGAATGCGTACGAGTTATGTTTCCCGGGACTGGCATTATACGAAGACATGGGCGACGACAAGACGTTCCCGGGGGAGTATCTGCGAGCGGCCGAAGACTCTTCATGGGAGAAGTACTGAGAGGACGGCCGGCTGTGGTGGGCAGGCCGTGCAGTGTACTTGGCCCGGTTATACGGATCGGCGTCCTCCATGGTGGTATCCGCATCGGTGACATAATCTCGACTACGTGGCGTAGCAGCGGGAGACGAGGCCATCGAGACGGTCTTGGAGTTCGTCACGGTCGATGAAGGTTTCCCAGAGCCGGCAGGGGATTGGAAGGGCTCGTAGGAGTATCCGACCGGGGGCTGCGAGTGCTGTGGCTGGCCGCCGTATTTTGAGGCTAGGTGCTGTTGTGGATTCGACGTCAGGCCGTTGTTGAACTGCGCCGAATGGCCCAGTAAGGGATCCTGGTAAGGCTGCCACTGGGAATCCATGATTACTCTTCACGCTGGTTTAGCGACGCCACTTCAGTAGCAAAGATAGATCAAATCGGGAATTTGATGATCATCTATCTCTGTCGACAGCGCACATGCACCACGATCGGAGCGTTAGATAGCAGGCGGGGACGGCCGACGCACGTAGCGCAATCAGGCGGAGACGACGCGGCACACCAGCAAGTCAAGTAGGTATGTGGTATATAACTTAGGTCTCCAAACGAGGCAAATGAAGGAATTGAGGGAGTAGATCTAGGCAGCGCTGGAGGTCATGCTCCGAATGACCGGTTGTGTTGTTGAGTTGGTTGGTTGGTTGAAGAAGACAAGAGCGACGAGGTGTGTCCGTACGGAGGTTGGGCGGTCGCAATACACAATGACGGACGGGGGGGGGAGGGGGGGAAGGAGTGGGTGCGACGCAACAACCAGTATCGATGCGGCAGCTGACACACGCGAAGGGGGTTGGGGGAGAAGAGATGGGCAAGAAGGGACTGACTGGAGTCCCGGTTAGGACAGGAATCCAGGCAGAAATGCGCACAGTCTCAGAATGACTGGGAGGGAACTGGAAATAAATCCAGCTGGAGAGGATTGTGGAGGAGGGGAAGAGAGGGAAGAAGAAGAGGGAAGGAGAGAAGAGTAGCTGAGGGAAAGAGGAGGAGGAGTTCGGGAAGGTTGGCTGTGGTGGAGGTGGAGATACTGGCTGGGCTGTCTGTACTGTACGTAGTACCTTAGTACTTGAGTGCGAGTGCAGGTGCAAGTCACTGTCTGTCTGTCACTCTGCCTGGCTCTGGTTAGTCTGGGAGGGGGGGGAAACCCGATGAGGGCCTCAGGCTCTTCTCCCTTCTCCTCCCGCACTTGGATGGTTCCGGGCAAGGGCAACCAACAACCCACAGACCCAATTCAAATCTTCTGATCTCACGACTCAAAAGGTGTGTTCGCCTCTCCCAGAATACTGTTGGGCAATGACGAACTCGATCGGGGAGAGAGCTTGGAGTGCAGTGCCTGTCAAAAAGTGTCGATCGGGTGGCAGCAAATGGAAGGGCACCACGAAGGCGCAGACCACGCAAGAAGAAGGTTTGGTTTAGTTCTATTGTGAATAATAGGCAGAGAGACCTGTCTGTATATCTTCTGCTTCTGTGGGGTCAAGGGTCAAGAGGGGGGAACAAGACGATTGTGGCTCTATTCACCGGAAGGCCGCCATTGAGCCCTTTAACTATTGAAGACAATACTACCCGGATAGAATTGAGTAGCTACCTATCCTAGAGTCACAACATCGTTATATAATGCCCATCAATCAGTCTGGCCTGCCTGCTCAACCAGCCCCCGTCGACGATCTGCCTCCATTGGGAAGTTTGCATCCAGCCCCTTGAGCGATGGCGTTTGTAGTTGGGCTGCTAGGAAGGGCCTCGAAGGAAGACCATACACATTGAGTGTTGAGTGATAATGAAAAAGCCCTGATGGTTTTTGTGTAGCTCTCTCTTTCATATTATAGCCCCAAGCACGGTCCCTGGACCCAAGGACCGATCGAAGGAATGGAGGCATATACTAAATAGATGCAGTATCATGCCTAAACAGTAAGTAACGTTATCCTCAATTGACCCCTCTCCAAAACTTGACACCTGACAGGACAATATCCACGACCACCACCACGACCACCACCATCAATGCATCCGGTGGACCATGTCATCTTCGCATACTCCATAGTTTAATGAGGCGAACACACGGGCCAGAGCCCACTTCTGTGACGTGGGAGGCTACGTAGGGTGTGACTAACAGTATCCTCCCAGGCGGTGTAAAGGACGGTGTACAGGAAGTTCCTCTTTCTGCCAGATGTATCACTGTGGCTGGAGCACGTGGCTGGCCCGTCTTACTCAGCAGGTCTCCATCCTCTCTCGGCGGCCGCCGCGGTCTCTTACACGCACCGATTGTGCAGCTATTTCATCTGATAGCAAGACAACTGCTTTATTTATAGCTGGGCGCTCATCTGACTGGTTTCGCGAAAGCGCAGCTGAGTCTGAAGTGACTGTGCGCGCTTGCAACAAGCTTGTATGCAAATTTATAGCACATTCTTCATTGACCGCAGCCTATATCAATAACCATCGGGCCATCTCTCATTTAAACTGCGCTCATTTAGGTGTTAATCTCCTGAAAGAAGCGCACCCTATTGAGGCGCCATATTGTGTTCTTAACTACCCTCATCGAAATATTGCCACGCGCACTTCACTCCTCCACAGGGAAAATGGCCGGAGCGTCTAAACCCGGCCCCAACCCGCCTCGAATGCCCATCGTGGTGCCGGAAATGACCGCCGCCCCCTCGCAGGACGTGAAGATGTCCACAGCGAACATCAGCGAGTCCAGCGTAGCCACCCCTGGCAGTGACGTCTGGGACACCGAGATGCAGCTTGTGTCATCGCTCGCGAAGCTCCAGCAATTGGAGGGAATGGTAAGAGCAGCAAAAAAAGCCCAATCCCTTTTTCCCTTTTTTTGTGTTTGGCTGAGAACCGCTCCACTAACAACCGAAACAGATCCATCAATTGCGCACACTGCTTCCAGGAAGGTTACTGGAACCCCTGATAACGGCCGCCAACCCGGGCATAGCGGCCGGGGGCCGGCAGCAGGGCGTATCGTCATCAACATCACCATCCCCGCGGGCGGTGTTTGAGCAGCTCAAGCAATGCGTCCATAGCGGGGTGCGGGAGGTTGCGGAGTTCCAGACGCTGTGGCGGAGTCCGGAGATGAAGAGCGTCTGGGATCGGGTCGACGCCCAGATCCGGGGGAATGGAGGCCAGCTGCTGCAGCCGACGGGGATGTGGGAGGAGGACTACGATGTGCTGCTGGAGGGGCTCGTCCGGGAGGAGCAAGGGAAGCAGGCGGAGCGGCGGAGCGTCGAGGAGGAGGCGGAGCGGTCGAAGATCCAGGCCACGGAGGGCGGCTGGCGGGCGATCGTGGAGGGGTTTGCCCAGCGGAACGTGCCCGGGGTGCGGGTGCAGGTGCAGACGAGTAAGACCGAGGAGGCGGCAGTGCTGGTAGCGCTGGTGAAGGCGGGGATGGTCTTCCAGGTTCACACCGTTGAAGGGCTGGAGAGCCACGGGGTGCCGGAATGGCGGATCGCCAGTAAGGCGGCGCCTGGACAGCCCGTCACCAAGCTCGAGGGGGCGGTCATGCAGTGCTTGAACTCGCGTCCCCGGCAGTGGGACCTGCTCCAATTGCTGGTGAGTTCTCTCCCTCGAACATCTCCAGTACATACCTAACGCAGCAACAGGAGATGATATCATCGTACTCCGACATCAAACAAACGCCGTGCCTGAAATGCAACAAGCTGACCGACACCGCGGCCCAGTTACCCGCCGTTCGCAGGCCGAAACTCGTCCCATCCGCGGACGGCCAGCAGTCCACGACCGTCTGGGAAGCCTATCATCCCAGCTGTATCGCCGAGTGAAAGCGACAAGCAGAGACGGCCATCAAATAGTCTTCAGCATCTTCATCAGCCCCACAACGACAAACATTTCTAAATCCTTGCACATCAATTCGATACCACTCATCAACTTGTCCACATCCAGTAGCGCTTACCATCACCCCACCTCAAGAAGCCCTCCATCCCAGTCTCAGGATCCAACCCCAACTCCCAAACACAGACAATCAGCCCTTCAAACCGCCGACCTCACGACAAACCACGACCTCAAGCAATCCAAACCTCCCTAACCCCCCACCGCATATCGTCACCTAGACCCGGAAATCCACAAAACCCCCTCAACAAGAAACACAAGCAGAACAAAACCACTGCGCAACCAAGCGAGCCATCACACCAAGCTACCCATCACCAACCAACCAAACCCACATCACCAACCTCAAATGAAAGCCTCAAACCCAGCACCTCAAAAAGCATCACGATGTGTACCCTATGCTCGCCGAGCCCAGTTGAAATCACACTGCATCGCAAATGAGACCCAACTCTCGCACATCGTTAATGAAAGATCCAGACTGGAAACAAAAACGCCCAAGCCATACATAACGCATCTACATACCCACAAAGCAACCTCAACCCCAATCTCAAAAGAGAAAGAATAGACTTTATTCATCACATATCTCAAATCTTACTCGCAAACCCTTGAATCCCAGCATCCCCGTATCCCAGTAAGGAAAGATGTACTGTACCTGTACCATGACAACCCCGTGCATGAATACATGCATTCGTGCATATGCAGATACACACACACATGTCTATACAGCAATCCCCCATCTACAGCACAATTACCAATCCACGAAACAAACTTCTAAATCCCAAGATCCCATAAAATAATCATCAATCTATCAACAACATACATTATCACCACCACCCCGCCAAAAAAAAAAAAAAAAAAACACGCCAACTGAAACAACACATGTGGTAAAGAACGAGTTCGCTATTATTCATGGATATGAGGAGAGCACGAAAAACAGAAAACCCTTCGCTTTGCACAACCAAACCATGATGCAGGATTACATTTGCTTCTGTGCGAGATAAAACAGAAAATGAGAAATAGGATGGTTGCTTTCATAACATTTGTACACAAAATCGCCCTACGTGGAAAAGACCCCAAAGTCACCGGCGAACCAGGTGAAGGTGGTGATTGTGATGAGGACCATGCCGAACACGAACTTGAGACCTTGGCGTTCGAGTTCGGAGAGGGCACCGCTGCAGGTGGCGCAGACGAATCCTGCAGAGGGTATATCGGTTAGTTCTGAAGCAAAGAAAGGGGGGAGTTGGGAGAGACGGACCATTCAATGGCGTGTACGACTGCGGACTGTACATGGCGAAGGTGTAACTGGCGGCGCTGAGGTGGCCGCCCTTGGCCGTGTCGGAGATGGCCTTGCTGGCGTCCCAGACGATCAGCGTGTACGAGGCGGTCAGCAGCGGGACCGTCGCGTTGGCCTTGTACTCGCCCGTGTCCCAGACGACCTTGTTGGTCTCCTTGACGGTCATGTTCTGCGTGATCGTGTACTTGTGGCTGTTCAGGCTGCACGAGGCGATGACGTTGACCGCCGTCGGCGTCACGTCCAGCGAGGTGTAGTTCCAGGCGAACGTCACCGAATTGCCGATCTTGTAGTACGTCGTGGTCGTCGTCGCGGGCGTCAGTATCGAGATGCCACCGGCCCAGGCATTGGTGGTCGTCGAGTTGCTGGACGTGGTTTTCGTGCTGCCCTTCTTGGTCGATGAACCGGATCCCGTCTCGGTCCCGCTCTTCGTGTCGGTCCCGGTCGCGGTGCCAGTGGCCGTCCCAGTTGCGGTGCCCGTGGCCTTGCCGGTGGCTTTCGTCCCTGAAGCGGTCTCCTTGGCCGAGTCGGTGGCCGAGTCGGTAGCGGAATCGGTCTTGGCTGCACTCTTGCCGGTCGTGGCGGCTTGTCCGGTCGTGGCGCTGTCGGCTGCTGTGGTGTCTTTGGAAAAGTCAGTATGGAGGAAGTGTGAGCCAGCGTTTAGGGGCTGAGGCGGTACTGACCAGCTCGCCGCAGGAATTGACCGTGCGCCAAATCGTCCCCAGGGGAGGGGAACGCCGATGAGATCGTCCCCAGGAGGAGGAGGATGCACAAGGCGGGTAGGAGGTATAGGGAACGCATGATGGTGGTGCGGGCTGTGCGGACGATGGAGGTTGTAGAGAGTGGGTGAAAACCGAGGGGTCGAGTGATCCCCCTTGGCGAAATTCAGGGTCCGATCGACGTGGGCCCGTCGCTGTGATGAGGATTCGTCTCTCAGACCAGGAGGTGCAATGTGTCGAGCGATTGAGATTAAGCGGATGATGCAGTCGATGGCGATGGAAACGGTGCCCAGAGATTGACAAGACGATGGAACTGCAGCGGGTGGTCGGTCTTTTTAGGCCAGCGGGCCTGAAACATGCAGATCGGCTGATAGATTATCGGCAGGGTCCAGCGAGAGTCGGGGTGGGTAAACAAAGCGAGTGACGGGGTCTGGCGCTCAACAAAACTGCAAAGGACGAGAGCAGAGAAGCGACTGACACTTATCTGGGGACGATGCAGAGGAGGATAGAATAGAAGAGTAAAAAAAAAAAGGGCCCAAACAGACCACAGGCAGGCGCAGCAGAAGACGAGAGGCGAGAGTGAGAGAGAGCGAGCGAGCGAGCGAGAGAAGCGAGAGACTAGCAGAAGGAGAAGGGGAAGAGGGGACTAACCAGATTGGGCCAGTTGGGCCATTTGTGAGACACGCAGCTATTTTTGGTACTCACTGGCCTGAGGCAGCCAGGCATTATTCACTCATGGATGACATGATGCAACGCACATCTTGGACAAATGTTGTGCATACCCTTGCACCTTGATTCGCTCCTTGCACCCTGTATCCTGCACATCTACAAGCCACTATTGCCAATTATTGCTTCCTTTACTTGCCGACTCGCCGATAATAGCAGATAAATAAAAGAGGCACTCGATGGTATGTATAATTTGTACTCGGTATAAATTTCTCACTGTGTCCCACAATCATCGATAGCTAGAACTCAATAAAAAGCAGAACGCTATCGCACAAATCACACATAGATACATTGGCTTCCCATCATCATCCTTCGCAGGTCATTATTACGATTAATTAGCATTAACATCAGGGCGAAAAGTCTTAACCGTCGTCGTACTGATACAGATCTTGTAAGCGTCAAGCTGGCGGGGAGGGTGGCGAAAAGTTCTCCGGATCTTTATCTTTGCGTCGTATGATTCATCAACCACGAGGCGTCGTTGTGGTGGTGGTAAAAGCAAAATACCCCCCTCGTGCCTTGTCTAGGAGGTATATTCAACGGTGAGGTCGACCTTGTCGCAGGAGGAAGGGATCGTGGCCGGCAGGTACTTGTAGAGCCAGAAGAGCTGAGGAGCGTTGTGGTACCAGTCGCAGACTAAAGTAGATAACGAAAAGAATTGGTCAGTGACAAGGGTCCCTCTATGATTAACTTCGTGCAAATCGGGGTTCACTTACCCAACCAGCCGCCGAAACCGTTCTGCTCCGACCACTGAAGGCTCGTACCGTTGACTGAGAAACCTTCGTCACCGTAACCGACATTGATCTGGACGGGTTCCCATGCTACAACACGAGGTTAGCCCAATGCGTATTTTTTTTTCGGAGAGGCGAATACTGACAAGCATAGTTGGTGTTGGCACCCATCTTGAAACCCCAGGGGAAAGTGGTGCCCAAGTCGAACTGAGCGTTTGTACCGTTCAGGGTAACAGCTCTGGCTCTGGAAGTGTCGGAGGTGAGCACAGCATCATTGAAGCCAGCGCCGGTGTGATAGGCGTAGACGTAGAGGTTGTTGTGAGCGTCGTTGGCAGCGCCGGAGGTCTTGAGGTAGAAGCTCTTAGCGGTATCGCGAGCTTGGATGGGGCTGGCCGCAACAGCGGAGACGAGCAAGGCGAGAGAAGCGAGGAACTTCATGATTGCGAGAATTAGATGTAGAGATGAAGACGAGAGAATGAGAATCCTGTACAGAGGTAGATATTATGCTGTAGAAAGAAGAGAAGGCTGTGTGTGTGTGTGTGATGAAGAAGGGATGGCAATGGGAATGACGGGTGTTTAAGTATGGAGCGGCGAGCACTCCCACCAGATCCGGTGGGGAACAAGGCCGTGGGAGACGAATTTCCTAAGGAGGCAATGGAAGACGGAGATCAGAGGAACCAAAGCAAGAACAAAGTCAATGAACACATGAAAGGACGAAAGAGAGGAGCCAGGAACTAAAGTGGTGGTTGAATTGGTGGGTGCAGATGGACTTGGCACTGCTCACTGCCCCAGGAACCCTCCCCGGGTTTGAAGGAACACTGGTACGGAATACTGCAGGCTGAACGGGATTGATTGAATGATGGGAGGCAAAAGAGAACAAGAGCAAGAAGAGCAAGATGAGACTTGGCCGGCCCACTCACGGACTGTCCGCTACTCAGGACTCCGCTGGCTGCCTTCAAGGTTGGGCGCCGGCCACGACCGATTGGACCGATTGGCTTTGGAGTCGAAGTGGTGATTGGCCTGGGGAATAATCAGTCAGCGACGGTGGGCGGCGAAGTCGGAGACAGACGGTGATTGGCACAGAAAGGCGGGGGAGTAATGAGACATTCCATGTTCTGTCTGGCTGTCTATCTGTCTGGCCCACAACGAGGAAATCTCCCCATCATGCTGTGGGAAATTGGAGGCTGGAGGCAATCAACCACAACCACTACACATTCTGCCAGGTACCGTACTGCTTGCAGTACAATCCTCCGATTTCCTAGAACTCTACTCAACACTAAACAGCATACAAAATGAAAAATTCTGCCTTCTATTTTTATTCCATTCAACAAATACATACACTGCAACAAACCCCAAACTTGGAGCCAGTTGATCCTCATCTACTCTGTCGATCCCGATCTATGCTCACGTATCAAGTAAAATGACCATTGGATCTTCAGGACTGTATCATCACAATCCTACCCCATCAACCAACGTCTATCTGATGCGAAAACTCTATGCACCTGTCCCCTGAGCAGCATGCACCAAAAAAAAATAACCGTGTCAGCCAAAAAGTGGATTATTTTAATTATAGAAACAAGCACTTTGTTCCCTCCCCTCTGTCAGCATCAGCCATGAAGAAAAGACCCTAGACTATAATCTGACGTTTAGGCTGTGCTATCATGCAGGAATTGTGCACTTTGCTCGCCGATCGGATCTCCGGATTTCCCCCAAATTATCAAAGCGGACTACATCACTCCAACGTTTGTCGTTTGCTCTGTTGTATGTGTGTGTGGCCTTGACATTATGATCGTCCGTCTCCGTTGAACGATGCTGGTTGGTACGGGACGCCTGCACCTCGGGGGTTGCCTTACATCACACGATTCCATCTGATAATCTGAGCTATAGGGGGTAAATACTAGCTGAGGAACGTCCTGGCTTTTTTTTTTTTTTCACGAGGTCGTGGAATATCCCGCACGTTTGTCCCTTCCCGCATGGCAGGATCCGTGAGGGTTGGTGTTGAGAAAGGGAAGGTTGCATATACTTCCGGGCTATCTCCGAGACATGACTCGGAACAAGGCAGCAGACACATGAGCATAATACGGAGGATAGATCAGATGATTCAAACATCATAAACAACGAGACATCTCATGCATGAGAATGTAGTATCTCGTATATATCGTCGTCATGTCTCAGACTTATGAGGGGGGGGGCAAGTCGCATCCGCCCGCGGCAATGTACTTGTCTCACCCGATACGAGGTGGGTTGCATATCGCTTAAACAACATATACATCGACGCATACAGAAAGAAAAAAAAACATTCTACTATGCCGCCGGGTACAGGCGAATATCCACCCCATGTAAATGCGACAAAGTCAGATTGGACATGATCCGGGGCTCCTCCACCGCCGGTGCGGCATTTTCGATCCGGTCGAAATGCTGCAGCAGGCGGACCAGGGTATAGCTCGCTTCGGTCAGGGCATATTGCTCTACCATGCAGCAAGTTAGCAAAGCATTTTCCTAAAAGGGGAAGTGACGGGGACTTGGGTTATGGAATGTAACTCACGACCAAGACAGATCCGGGGTCCGCCGTTGAACGGCAGGAAGTCCCACCCGCGGATGGCGTTCTCCTCCCAGCGTTCCGGCCGGAAGCTTCGCGCATCAGACCCGTAGAGGTCTTCCCGCCGGTGCATCGCATATACGGAGTACGTGACCAGCTGGCCCTTGCGAATAAACACGGGGGCCTTGCCGTCCGGGCCGCCGCCCACCGGGAGTGAAGTGTCTTTGACAGCAACACGGAAGTTGAGTGGCACGGGGGGCAGCAGACGGAGGACTGGTCGAGTGTCAGTATAAAGCCTAAATTCAAGAAGAATATAAATCGCTTACCCTCGTTCAGGAAATACCGCAGATATGGGATATCCTTCAACCGCGCCTGCGTGATCTTCGCCCGCGGATGCACACGATCACCGAATTCTTCGACGATAGCCCGCCGCAGCCGGTCCCAGACGGCGGGATGACGCGCCAGGTAGAAGAACGCCGAGCTCAGCAGACTGGCCGTCGTGTCACGTCCTGCTAGCAGAATATTGAGCATGTTATCGCGCAGGACCCTCGGATCGTCCGTCTCCGCGGCCAGCGCCTCGGCGAAGATGTATCGATCCGCACTCTTATTCGGGTTGTTCTTTGAAGCCAGCGCCAGTCGGACGTAGTGGTCGACGACCTCATGCACGCGCTTGTTGGCGTCTTGGAACTCCTTCGGGTTGACCAGCCAGTACAGGCCCATGAACCGGTTGCGGGTGAAAAGGTACTCCTGCGACAGGTTGAAAGCCTCCGCGAAGCCCTGTGCATCCCCGACAGTTGTCTTCTCCAGAACCCCGGCGTGGCCGGAGGAGTGCATCGCGTTGACCGACTCGCCGAACAGAAAGTGCGTTGCGGAATCGATGGTCAGCAGGAAGAAGAGGCGCTGGATATCGAAATCGCTGCCATTCTTCGGGATCAGCTCGATCAGTCGGGAGACGTGACCGTCCATCAGATCTAGATCCGCCACCTGTCCGCATTTAGTCTCTGGGCCCTGAGATGCGTGAGATATATGAGCTGGCCTTACCTGATCCCGCGTGAACTGCGGCCGTAACAACGCCCGGGCATGCGACCAGCCCGCACCATCTAGTGTGAAGATGCCGTCCCCAAGCAGGGGGTAGAACTCACGGTGGCGGGTACCCAGACTGAAGTCATGGAATTGGGTGGCTAAAAGGGCTTTCAGATTCTCAGGCTCAACAGTGGACAGAATCGAGACCCCTCCTAGCCCGGTCAAGCTGAACGTGGGTCCATACTGATCGTAGAACCCCGCAATGTATTCGACTACGCGGCTGTCCTTCGCTGCTCGTGCGAGTTCGAAAAAACTCTTGAGACCGAGAGGATCCGATGGGATCTTTTGTGGAGGCTCGCAACCCAGCGATTTTGCGGTTCTGCGGATTCTGAATGTTTGTTGGATGGAGCGCAGGATTTGATATGTCAGGTACAGTGCCCCGCTGACCAGAGTGATTAGAGTCAGCATGATGCTGGAGATGCCTGGAAGTAAGGCAAAGGGCTGGCTGATTGTAGGGTTATAAATAAATGAGCTGTATTGAAGTGAGTTTGAGGTGATCCTGAAGAAAGTCTCTGCAAGTTCCAGATATACTTATTTATACCTGTACAATATGGGCATTTAGGCATAGGATTCCTCGGTGGAGACACATGTCACAAAAACGCCCCCGTGTGCCTCCTCGGGACACACTAGTACTCAAAGTTGGAGGCGCAAGAGGATAAAGAAAGGTTAAAGCGACCCAGACAGCAATGATTGGAAAGGAAAAGTGGGAAAAGCATCATGGCTGATTCGTGATTTCATGGCTCGAGGCTCGGAGGCCGGGGAAATTCGCAAGCATCTCCGAAAAGGGTTTAGAAGGTTAGAAGGACGGAAGCGGCAATGGTGGAGGAGTACCTCATGGAGTACTATCCATCCAGCTCCTTCTTTTCCTTATCTTCTGCCATCTGCTGGAAACTCAGAACATCTATTCTGATTGTGGCCTAATATGTACATTGAAATTGGTCGATCCATTCTCTCTCTCAACTCTTGGTCGACGTCCCCGCTCCTGTCCCGAAGCACGGCAGCCACTGCGACAGCGCCGTGCTGAATATCCCGCGTGACAGTTTCCCGGCTGTGGGGGACATCTGAAAGTCGAAGCAGTGCTCTGAGTCCTCCAAGATATATCCAAAGACCGTATTCTCATTGGTCGTCACCCCACACGACGGAATGTCGCTGGAGAATTGAACACCCTGGGGTGCTGTGTCCTCTGTCGACAGGACGGACAAGGTCCGCCACGGATCGAATTCCCCTCCACTGGTATATGTGTTCGAAGGTCGGATGGTCCACCCGCCAAACTCGCGGTTGGTCTGGTCCGTCAGAGGCTGGGCCGGTAAGAGCCCCTTCTTGATCGCGTCGGGGAACTGCCGGTTGCAGATATGCTGCTGATACTCGAGGGTCTGATAACTGGAGAGCAGCGCATGGGCACCAGCATTGTTGGCCTGGTAGAACCCCCATTCGGTGCAGTACTGCCACGTCCAGCTGATGGCCGAAGGGTCGCCGTACGGCTTGCTCAGATCGCATTCCAGCGGCAGGCTGGTGTTCTGGCCCCTGCAATTGGTGTCCATGTTCTGGTTGACCAAGGCCGTCAGCACGGGCCAAGCCGCCCAGCGCTCCGCCACATATTGCTTGCCGTAGATGGGGGCCAGCCCATCGGGACCGGCAGTTTGGTTGGTGTTCGGGTCGGTTTCCAGGTACTCGCAGAAAGCCCCCAGGCTTGCCGTGCCCCCGTCCATGCCATACGACTGGAAACTCCCGTACATAGCCACCAGCGCGGCCGTGAAGTCCCCGTTGGAGTTCTTCTCGGCTTCCGAGCCGAGGAACAGTTGCTTTATCGACCCTGCCGTTTGATTACTCGACAGCTGCTCATCGATGTATTCTAGCCCGGCACGAATGTCCTTGGTGCAGTTGGCCCACCCACTGGCCACCATTCCTCGGTAGACCTGGTCGAAGTAGTTCGTCATATTCACTTGGGCCTGTACCGGTGCTGAGGAGGACCAGGCAGCGAAAATGGTATCCGGATACTCCTGACGAGTCAAGGCCGCGCGGATGCCAGCGTATGAGCCACCGATCATGACCCAGGGGGTTCCTGCGGGAGTGAGATCGACATCCGGATGGGCCTTGCGACTGAAATTCCGTGCAAAGTACGGGAGATCTGCGAGCGCTTGCTTGGTTGTGAGGTATTGATAGTCCTCTGGCGGAGTGTCATAATTCACAGGGAAGGGGGTCGATTTGCCATAGTATCTGACGCTGTCAGTCCATGGAGCCGACCCAAACATCTCCGGTGCGGGTAGACGAACCTATGCTCCCAAATGATCCCCATGGCATTGAACTCCTCCAGAGTTGACCGGAAGAATGACAGCGACGAAGTGAGGTGCGCCTGCGCGACCGAGGCCGCCTCCGTCTCTCCGGCGTCGTAAACCAAGATCGGCTTGCCGGCTTGATAGAACTCGTCACTCACCCAGAATCGGTTTCTGTATGTACCTGCCGATGCGTTGTTGTGATCGATCGGGATCTACGGACGTTAGATCCGCACCACCGACACAAAACCTCTGCGACCCTTACCGAGACGTATTCGTCTTTTATCGTCACCATCGCCGAGTGTGACACTGCTGAATGAATGCTTGCGTACCCATGACGGTCAAGGTCCGGCTCTATTCCCAATTCCGCGAGGAGTTGCACGTCGCGACCGAAGGGGATCTTCTTCCCCCGCGCGACCACCGAGGATGGAAGTAACGCGACCGCAATCGCGGCAAGACATGATAGCTTCACATACATTTTCCTTGTGGTGGATGTCGATGAGCAGGCACAGTGCAAGAAAAGATGCTCATAGGCCGGAGCGCGAGTGCCATTTCAGCCATGGACGACGCCATCATGCGGTCCCTGTCGCTATATATACGCCTCACAGACATTTTTCCGAGCAGGACGGTTTCGGCTCTCTGTATGACAGGGTGGATATCGCAATAGAATGGCTACGAGCCGAGTCATGCTGTGTTGTTGACGGACGGCAGAACAAACAAACAGCGGCGGCTGCGTGGGTAACCAGGGATGCCGCTTGTTCTGTGTTCGGCTTCTCTGGCTGGAATGTTGGACAGGGGCTCGGCCCAACCCCTGGCCGGAATTGACGAAAACATCACCGGAGTGATTTGTGCCTGGTCTTGGGGTGGGGTTTGTTCCTTTTTGCAGTTCCGATGTTAATCCCCAGACTGCGATCTGGGGTCTGTGCCGTGTTCCGAGATCTCAGATGTCACTGAAAATGTGGACAGCAGGAAAACCACAATCGCATTGTCCAACCTGATGATTCTGATGGAGCTCTTTCGGCGTCATACAAACCTTATCGTCTACGTCGTACAAGCCGAATGTCTCGTGGATTGCCCTGAGGCAAGGTCACTTGTTCATCAATATCTTTCTAGTCGAAAAGCTCCAACTCAATGCTGAGATATAGTACGATGCGCACTCCGTGGACCTTAGATGAAGCCTTCAAGGCGCCAGACCGATCTTAAGCTGTCAAGTAGAAGCCGACTGGTCGAGTTTGTTGCTCCACTGAGGGCATTTTTCTCACACAAGCAATAAGGCCATAGGCCTCACTACTCCTGTCACATCCGTCTTGAAAACTTACCACCCTGCCAACATCCATTGGCGGGACACGTCTCTTCAGAGTGCCAGTGACAGAAGATTAGCGTCCGTCCGTCCATCCATCCACAGAACTTCCTACCGAACTTCCTTAGACCTGCCCGTAGTGAACCATGCAGCGGTAAGAAAGAAATCAGAGCCGCGACTCGACTCCCCGGCACAGCCAAGTTGGTAAGTATGGACCCTTGACGCCTACTCACGTTCTTTCCATCCTCGAGCCCGAAATCCCCCAGCTCTCCTGCAGCGCCGGCATGCCCCAACCGCTCATCCACCGAGACTGCAGAGCCTGTCGTCTCCTCCGGCCGAAACGCCAACATCGCGCGCAGCATCTCCATCAGCGCCGCCCTCTCGTCCTCCGTCACCTGTTCCAGACCCACCTCAGCCCGCGGCTTCTGGATACACTCCTCGAACCGCCTCTCCCAGGATCTCCGCCCACCACCGGGCCCAGCCCTCCCCGTCCTCACCAAATCCAGCTCGCCCTCCTCGCTGAACCACTCCCGTCTCCTCCCCCACCTCCCCCACCATTCCCCCGGCAACATCCCGAGCACCTCGACCTGCTTGGCAGCCGTGACGCGATCCGGACTCGGAAAAAACGTCTCAAACAGCGGCCGTTGCCCGAGAATCTCCCAAACACAACACACCAGACCCCAAACATCGACGGCGAAGGAAAGCGGCTCGTCGGAGAATCTCGCCGGGGCGGCTGAAGAAGCGGCAGGGTTTTGGAGGCGGTCCTCACCGTTTCGCACGGCGCAAACGATTCCCCAAAGTCGCTGAGCGTGATCGCTGCCTCGCCGAGAGGGAGGTCCTCACAGCGCACGCCGTACCACCCAGCCCAAAAAACCCGCGGGGGGACGCCACCCTCCGCCAAAGGGTGGCCATCGAGACGAACCACATCCTCCGACTCGGGGTCGCCGTATCTCTCGTACAGCTCTGAGGGGGAGATACTGTCAATGGAGCGGGGAAACTGAACAAGAATATTACCTAGATGCAGATCTTCAGGGGCTGGGGGAACGGAGAGTCAGCTCTAGCCCAATCCGCCCGCGGAGTCTGACGGAGGAAGGAGAAGGGACATCATATCATCACCATACTAACCGCCATGGACAAACCCCAAACCGTGGAGGAAGGCGACGCCCCGAATGAGCTGGGCGACCATCGACTGCGCGACCCGGGGCCGAAACACCCCGGACACCGAAGCCTCCTTAGCATCGAACAAGCTCATCCGCGCCGGCGGCGTCACCACACACCGATGCCGACCATTGCACCCGGCCACCCAGAACTCATCCAAGAGGGGCGGGAGAACTTCCTTCCCGGGACGAGACACCGCACTGCCCAGCGAACGTAACACCCTAACTTCATGGGAGTGGCTGCTGGCGTCCGCGGTGAGGACCTTCGCAGCGACGTATCGGGCTGCGTGGCAGTCCCGGGCCAGCCAGATGGTCGAGTAGCCCCCGTGCCCAAGCTTGCCGACCAGCTGGTATCGGCCATCCGCTAAGCTACCCCCGACCTGTAACGGAAGATAGCCGCCGGGGCGGTATGGGTGCAGGTCTTCGACGTCCTCAATCAACCGGTACTGGAACTTGCCAGGCGGCGTGCCGGAGGCTCGTGTATCTTGGCTCCTATCATCTGATCTCCGCGGGGTGCGAGTGGACATGGCCGATGAGGCCTCCCTGCCGTGAAACCCCAACCCAGTCAAGACAAACGTGCATACCTGGCTGCGAGGGCGCCGCCGGGCATTGATGGATGTGGAAGGACGTGTGAACATCTGGCGGAGCGGGCCCTCGGCCGAAGAACTGCTGTAGACAAAAAGACTAACGCGGATTTATATTCTGTAAGAGACGTTTTCCGAACCCTTGTCCTGGCGTTGCTGGTGACTGAGCTGTTAAGTTGTTGATGTTGGTGACTGATCGATAATGACTAATCTATGACCAATCAGCCCATCCCTTGTTCAATGGAAGATCTCAATTCAAACTCAGCTGTTAATAGGTAAATGACGCGATATTTTGGCAGCTCACCTCCCCAGCGCTAAGGTATTGGTTCTCCATAGAGTTCCTTTCGTTTCTCTCAGATCCGCACTCGACACGGCTGGATTCTACAGTACATGGAACAGAGAGTCGAAGGTGACACCGTATGTACTGCTGTTCTGCCCTCCATCGTCCCTTGGACACGCCTTAAGCACCTGACGGACCGACCCGTTGATCTATAAGGGAGTATTTTCGGTTACAATAGGAAAAATACCCTGCTCACAGAATACTATAACTACTTCTTCTACTGGGTACGAGTCTTCCTCTCTTAAGATAAGGGATTTTCCTCAAGAGAGTAGTAAGTACAGCTGTCCACATACTATTGCAGGAGACGGAACTTCTTTTTCTTAGACTATGCTATAATGAAATATGCAGGTACTAAGTGGCCAGGCTGGACCAGATTCATTTATTCAAGCAGAACAACACTTCAACAGAAAATTACAGTAGGTCATGAATTTCAGTTGATATTAGGTCTTTCCTCCACATACGACTAGAACTGTCCAGTACAGCTATCTACTCCCGGCTGCACCATACAGCCCTAGAAACAACCAGCTACTGGAACAACTCCACACAATCAAAGATCTACACTCGTTAGCAAATACCTCATCCAAAACACAAACAAAAACTTACAAAGTTCGGACTCAAATACGTATCCCCCGAACTGCCAGAGATCACGTTGATCGTAATCTACCCATCACATTAGCAACATTGACCAACCCCACACAAGCCAACTTACCGTATTTGTTCCCGCGACGATCGTCCCCGACGGGATGGACACATCATACACCTCGCCCAATCCCCGGTACGCACCGCGGGTCACGCCCCGAGAGTCCAGGTTTGTCGGCGCGGCTGGTGCGCTTCCTGTGTAGCTGTTGATCTGTTTGCAAGTCAGCGACTGAAAGAATTCTAAGAGAAGGGGCAGTACCGTCGCCTGGGGTCGTCCACCGGCAAACGACAAGGTCGTCCCGATCCGCAGGGTCGCTGCGCCGGTCTGCGCGGATGTGGCGGTGAATTTGATGGTGACTGGGTTGTTGACGCTCTTGAACACGGCCATTGGGAAGTCAGTCAGAGCGGAACTGCCAACTGTGTAGGTCAGTGGACCCCAGGAGGACATGCGTGAGTCGGAGGGGTGCATGCGGAGCTGGTTCGCTGCGTTGCGGAAGCCGGTCGGTCTGTGAGGTTAGTACTGGCATGATGTCTGGTAGCCAGGGGATAGGTACGTACTGTCCGTCCCATTCACCAATCTTGAAAATGGTAGTGCCGGTCTTCACGGACCCGGAAATGTTCTTCGTCGTGGTCGATCCGGCGGACACGGTGACCGAGCTCGTGGCGACCGCGTACTCGCCTTGGTAGTAGACCATGGTGTAGGTTCCGGGCTTCATGGCGGGCGAGGTGAAACTGCCGCTGGAGCTGGTGTAGGTCCAGTACTGTGCCGCATCATTGTACCTATCCTCATTAGTTGACGACCACACCGCAGGATAATGTGCGTACCAGTGAACCACCCAGTCCATGCTCGAGTCTGCTCCGGATGCCGTGCCGGTCACTTTGCCTCGGCCTGAGGCGGCAACATAGCCTTTGATGTCAAGGTCGGCGAAGAATGAGGTATCGATGCTGGTGCTGGGGGTACCGCTGCGACTGAAGTACATCGAGTAGGGGCCGTGGAGACCCATCCGGTAGGACTCGGTTTGAACGTGGCCGGAGTTCTAGACTATCAGAGATGATCACCTACATTGGAGGGTTACTCACCATGTACCAGTAGAGGGCGTTGTAGCTCCCTCCGTTGTTCGAGTTGATATCCCTGTGTTGTCAGTTTCCTGTCATCTGACCCGGCTGGAGACATACCGGTGGAAAGGACCTCCGGAGGAGCTTTCGTATTGATTCAAGATCATGCAAACGCGGTGGGCATCCCCGGCAATGCCTGCAGGG
Source organism: Aspergillus aculeatinus CBS 121060 (assembly GCF_003184765.1). Taxonomy (NCBI): domain Eukaryota; kingdom Fungi; phylum Ascomycota; class Eurotiomycetes; order Eurotiales; family Aspergillaceae; genus Aspergillus; species Aspergillus aculeatinus. The sequence continues at coordinate 597,009 of NW_020291483.1, forward strand.
TCAGTAATATCCCAGGGCCGAGACGGTAGTACTTACAGTGTCGCTGATCGTCGATAAATCGCTCGCTCGAGTAGAACTTGCTGCGGGTTTCACTGCCGACCAAAAACTGTTTACGTCAGAGTCTTCCTCTGCAAAAGGTCAGGAAGTCACATACCACATCTGATCCCTCAATGGCAGTCCCGTCAGCGGTGGTGGAAACGTCGCCAAACGGCTCCTCGTTCGGTAGCACGTCCGAGTTCAGTCGAGCGATAAACCGCAGCTCGCCAATTGACGGCTCTGCCAGATATCAGCCACTAACCACGCCTCAACGAGACAATCAACTAACCGGCAGTGATATATGTCGCCATGTGAATGATCGGGTCCCCATTATGCACCACCATGTACTGCGTCAAGGTGTCCGTCACACAGGTCACCTTGATATAGTCCCCGGATTGCGTGGCGGTCACCGTCGCAGATCCCAGACCCGACCCAATGTGACTGCCCTGGCTGGAGTACTGCAGCTCCGTGCCATAGTGAATGATGGAGGTGATGTCGCAGCTGCTGCGGCTGACGGTGAACTTCAGCTGGTTTGGCGCGTTGGTGTCGATGACATAGGCGCTGGAGCTGGTGGTGATGCCAAAGGCCGCGTTGGCGACCTGGGCCGTGAAGGCCACGAACGACAGAAGCGACGCTTTAAGCATTGTGCGGGTGTGCGCTGCGGTTAGTAGTGCTGCGTGGTCGTGGTATAAATACTATAGGCTGCCTGGGGTCCCCCTACTGCTCTCACTCAGGACAGCGCTCGGTCCCATGCCAAAGTCTTGGAATGACATCTGTTCCACCAATCTCAGGCACGCCGGCTGTTTGAGTGGTCAGAACAGTACAAGACTCCGTGTGTCCGTGTCGGGAGTGGAGGCAAGTGCCGCGCCAAGATGTCTTCAGGATTTAGTGTCGCATGGTGGAAACGGGGTGGAACGGGCTGCGGAGAGGTGAAACGTCGGTAGTTAGAGATGTGCGCGAGATGCACGCTCACTAATGCCTTTACAACCTGCATTAGATGATATGTGAGATGTAATTCGAGCTGTCAGAGTCTGTACAAAAGACAGCCTACCTTCTATATTGGCATTTTGTGAATTATGAGTTGTGATAATGTTCAATGTGGATGGTGGTTGGTAGGCTCGAGCGTCTGCCGATCCCTCCGCTCGGTTAGATTGAAGGGCCGTTCAGTGGTGGACGGACATTTGTCTTGGCTGATGGACGGAGCTTGCTCCGACGGATATTCTGGGCAAACATGACTCGTCGGGGTGTGGACTCATGGGTGATACCGATGTATCTCCACTGCTGGTGTGACAGGGGTGACAGGCGTTGGTGGGTCGGTTCGTGCCTCGAGACGGTGCCTTCGATAGTTCTTCCCTGACCCGGTTGCTGGAATGGTGGGTGTTAGCTAGAGTGCGTCTGTGCTGATGGCTTGCAGAAGAAACCTATCTCGATACTGGCGACCTTGATTTATCGTCGTAGTGGTGGACCATGTTAAATTCGAGCGTTCAGCGACGGCGAACCGATGGCGTAAATGTAAGTATGTCTCCTTCTGTCGGCACGGCAGGTACGATGGAGATCCGTTGATTGCTTCTATAGGCAGGCCGGGTCATGTGAGCGCGGCGGCAGTAGAGCCCTTGGACTCATTCCTCATCTTCCACTACATACGAGGAGTGCCTGAAAGAGGACGGTTGGGTCGCTACTAAGCTCAAGCATAGCTCGCATTTCAATGCAATGCAATGTAAAGTTTGGCTACTGATTGATGACAAACTATGTAGAAGACAACCAAGGTCCGTCTCCCAATATGTCATCAGCAGACCTATATGTCTACCCGTGATTTCGAGTCATCTGAAATCGAATATCGATCTGCTAGCTGCTAGCTCGTACCATGATTTATACAACGGGATCAGTTGCAATCATAGCGGAGATTTCTAGACCAGAACGCCGAGCCTGGCTGGAGTAGACAAATACAAGCTTACTGCGTCCATGCATATCTTCCGCATCATCGCCCCGGTACACCATACAGTTGGCATCTCACCATGCTGATCAACCTACTATGCCAGTTCGAATAGTGTTGCTACCGCTCACCTAATGACGTCGACACAGGATCACACCGGAAACCATCCAGAGACTTACACAGTGACTCACACATCTATAGAACCCATGTCCATGATATATAGTCCCTAGTACGGATAACTGGAAGTTCTGTCTACACCTCATTCGAATCTTACTTCCAGGCACATAGCAACATCCCAAAATGGCACCGTAAGCCTTCATTCAAAGCCCTATTCCCTACGGCGCTGGTGGGCTAGAGGTTCTATTGGCAACAGGAACGATCACACCTCGAAGCTGAAAGCAATCGCCAACAAGGCTGTCAAGCATCCAGACCCTCCTGGAGCGCAAAAGAAAGAGCCTCCTCAAGGCAACACATCAGAAGTTACCCCCAGCAGAACCATCGGGCAACCCCAGACCAAGGACGCAGCCAAAGCAACAGAGACGCCGCAGTCCCAAGCACGCGTACGCCAACTGCGCACCGTACAACCTCTAAACTGATGGCAGGGCTAGCAGCACGCAGACACGGTAGTACCTCCCGCTTCCACCCCTGCACCTTCCGAAGCACACTGGCATGGTATGTGTAATTCCCTGTGGAACAGAGATAGACCATGTATTGAAGGTATCATAGCGCACCCCCGCGCGTTCAAGTGCGCGCTATGCCGGCAGTGGCATACGGCGCGGTGCCCTTGGTTGAGGAACTATTAGATGAGCTATTGGTTGAGTTGGTAGCAATGCTTGGGTGCATACATGGTTAAGATATGCTGAGCATAATTTCTGTAGCTACTTGCTGCTTTGCTCAGAAATGCCAGGAACTTCTTGAAGTCATGGCGGAGACCCCCATACCCCCTTGTAGGACATGACGCGATTCTCCTATCTATTCACTCCTTCTCGATAGACCCGCTCAGACTCCCTTACGCCATCGTAGAGCCGATACTCGAGGAAGGATCTCTACAGCCATAAACATGTCCGGCTCCCGCCACCCAAGAGCGCAAAGATGACCTTTGCCTGCTGCGGCTCGTCCAGCCACCGTCCAGGGGGGAATCTGTGATTTCAAGCCGTGATTAGAAGCCCTAGGGTGGAGAGACATGGTTCAGGAAGTCAGCTTACTGACCAGGGTCAGCCCATACACTAATTGACCGTCTCGAAGCAAAGAGTAGGACTGGGTGGTAACGATAGAGCCGCCGGGGCTGTGGTGCCCCCACACATTGAAACCAGCCCCGGGAACAATTCGAGGCAGTCCCAACGGCGCAGCACCGCACAATCGCCGTGCCTCGTTAATGACTGCATTGCTGTACGGCAGCTCTTCCAGCTGGGAGTCCGTGAGAATCCAGCCGCAAGGCCACCACCTTCTCCTCCAACCGCGACTCGATCTCGGGGTCTGCCCTCACCGCCCGCATGAGGAAGATCATCGTCACGGCCCCTGTTGTTCCAGAGCCCGCGACAATCAGCATGACGGACTCCAACAGCACTTCGCGGTCGGTCATTGTGTCGCCCTCCAAACCTGCAGAGATGTTCGCCCTGGGCAGCTCTTTTTGCGAGGCCCGCTGGACCACCCCCGCCCTTTTCTTCGCGATGTACTGGTCCGCACGAGTCAGAGGGTCAACCTAACCACAGGCGCATGCTCATAACGCACAGCAACAGGCCGGAAACCTCCAGCGGGAGCGCCCGAGCTTTGTTGACAAACTTTAACTTCTCGATATGCTTGCTTTTCAGGACGGAAGTGGATGTTCTCAGCTGACATGAAGAACGGGGGCCCGGAGTCACCGGGCCGTCGGAAGGTGGTTCGAGATTCTCTGACCGAAAGTGTGCCCTCCTACAGCAACAAGGCAATAGCAAAGAAACACATAGCCAGGCGGAACATGATCCAGTGACAAGGGTTACATCTCAAGTTGGCATTGGACGTGGCAGGAGGGCCGTGAATCGCCTTCTCATCGGTCTCCGGTTCAAGACGAAGCCTGGGTCAACGCACAGGCTGTAAATCATAGGTTCAATTCAATCTTCCCTCCACACTAGGATCGGCAAATGGACCCGGGTCAGTCCAGGTTCCCACCGGATGAACCCATTGTGCCCTGAGCAACCCCTCATGTGGCAGAGTACGCACTGATCTGCCTGGTAATCAGGGTTTCTCCCATTTGCTTTGAAGGTCGTACTTCTTTCTGAGACCCCCCCCCGCCCGCGGTTCCCAAAAGAGTGAAAGGGGCGGTCGGCCAGTTATGACCCCAGTGCCGAGACCCGTCTTATGCGATGTACATCCTGCACCAGGTTGTGCCAATTTGTGCCTCATGGTTGGACTCCGAATGTCCCTCGAGGCGTGAGTGGATTGGGGATCTATCATGTTTTAATGAATACCTTTACCCATCTGGGAATATACCAAGCCGAGGCAGCAGAGTCTATAACGCTCTGTACCTATTCCATGGATGGCAGTGGGGTTACTTGTGTTACGAACGCCTCTGGCAAGTACATATCATACAAGGGCTATCATACCGGATCAGAATCTCGCCTTTCTTAAGAGGATACAGATTGTGATTTGCGCTGCGGTGCATCTATAATGTATACATGATCGCGGCTCCAACAATCTGCTCATGGGGCCCGGGGGCATAAGTGTGTTGCCCCAACAGACAGGAAGCCTGGTTCGAAGATCTCTCCAAGGCTACTACGATGAAGAAAAGAGGCAGGCAGCAAAGCCGGTTTCCGGATTAGCCTAGCTGAGATGCACGTAAGCGGTAAGCCAGCATTAACATAAACCCTCAAGCCAGATCTTGTGCTCACCCAATCCAGGTCCTTTCGACAGCGGAGATCCACCTCTGCCCGCTCCTTCACCCCGGCCGGCGCCTGGATAGTTCCCCAGTGCCCTGAAGCCACTCAAGGCAGACACTTTTGCTCAGACGGAAGACCTGGGACTTCCGTGCTACCCGGCTCTACACTGAGCTCAAGGGATTGGAAACCTCATCCCGTTGAACACGAGGTCAATGACTTCGGACGAATTAAGCGTTGAGCAATACCTAGTCTCTAAATCTGCATCAGATTTGTATCCAACTCCTTCCCGCCATGTCTACAAGATGCGGCCTTCTGTGCTCTCGGCTGCATTTCTCATCCAATCAGCCCTTGCTGCGTAGTTCTCTCCTCACCACTTTCCCCAACGCGATGAGCACGCTGGGTATCACCGAGCTAGAACGTGACATCTTTGCCGTTGTTGAGGGCAACCTTCCCCCCCCCCCCCCCAGAGGGCTCCTTTGCCGTCTGGACGGGTAACCTCACCGGCAACGTCGTGATCTGGCGCCTCAACGCGACGACGGGCGAATAATCCGTGGCTCCATCCCCTGCCTCAATGGTCCCAGCCGCCGGGCAGCCCGTGAAGGTGGGGGTCAACAGCATACAAGCGGGAGGAAATTACGTCTACTCCACGAGTTCTAGCCCGGAGGTATTTGCGCGCTTCCCGGTGGACAACAACGCAGCTGCCACGGGGCCGGTCGAGATCATCGGCAGTGGGTTCTTCTTCGACGGTGTTGCGCCAAGTGCGAACGGCACGGCGGATCTTACCACCACTCCGCCGGACGAAGTCATTGATATCTCACCGGAGGGAGGGACGTGTTCGGCTACTCGCGGGCAACCAGTTCATGCTTGCGGTTGGCGGGTCGACGGCTGCGGCCATCGATCAGGAGCGTTCGGTTCTCTATGTGGCGACGAGTGGTGCGCTGGAGCCCGCAAAGGTCGCAGCCATTTCTTTGCAGATGTTTCCTATGACGCCGCGCTGTATCCAGTTGTTCTGGTTGTGGTTGTTTTAGAGACAGAAGTCAGCTGCTTAGGAGACCCAAGATGGTGAATGTATAACAAAGACACTATGTCTGCATGATTTTTGAACTCCAGCTTTGACCAGGCACACCGAGGAAGATGACCACCCTAGACATTGGCAGTGGTAGAGTCTCAGTCATGTGACCTACTGGCTCACCAAGGCGTAGACGTAGAGTTGAAAAGTTGCAAGTCGGCTAGAGCCCATCGAAAGTGGGAGCCATTGACAAGTTAAGGGAATCCAGCGATACCTCCTCGCCGCCCCAGGGGTCCTGGCCCCGCACGGTTCCGGAACGGAGCCACGGTGGGTCTCTTGTGGGTCTAGTACGGAAGACCTGGCTGAATCCACAGAGCAATAATGACACAAAAAAACAAACCGCGGCCAAGACAAGCCGGGGGGAAGCGGATCCGACTCCTCATGTAGCGCAAGAAAATAGATTCAACAGTGCAGCCACCGATATGGGGAGGGGGACAGACAGGCTATAAAATGCTTGAGACCATGGTCTGGAGATTCGATGAATGCCACCCATCCCCAGGACTGTTCGCCCATTATGAGCAACATCTACGGCATCCGCGCCCCGCACAGCAAGGTCGCCTTTGTGACCGGTGCCAACGGTATCAGCGGCAGTGCCATTGTTGAGCATCTGATCAAGCAATCGGCCAGCGAGTGGTGAGTCCTTTGGTCGATCTGAACCCAACATCTACATCTGCCCCCATCGATGGAATAGTGTCCACTCACCACTACCCCAGGTCCGCGATCATCATTACCTCGAGGAGCCCGATCAAGGCTGTATACACCGATCCAAGAGTGCGGTTCATCGCCATCGACTTCCTCGAGCCGGTCGAGGCCATCGCCGAGAAGATCCAGGGATTGTGTGCGGATGTGACCCATGCCTTTTTCACATCCTACATCCACAACAACGACTTTTCGCAATTGCACCAAAAGAATGGCCCTCTGTTCCGCCACTTCGTCGAAGCAGTGGACCTGGCCTGTCCCAAGTTGCAGCGCGTCGTGTTGCAAACCGGAGGCAAGGTAAGCACAAGCACGGGTTTGCCCTAATTCCCACTCCCCCCTACGGGACGAGACTCTGACCGTCGGCAGCACTACGGGTTTCAATTCAGGGATTTCACCACCCCCTGCCTGGAAGATATGCCTCGCTACGAGGGCCCCGAAAATATCTTCTACTACGAACAAGAAGACGACCTGTTTGCGGTCCAGAAGCGCCGAAACACCTGGAGTTACAACATCATTCGTCCCATGGCCATCATCGGCTACAGCTGCCAATGTACGCAGACCGGGCCCGCCCAGTAGTCTCAACGCTAACCATTCTGCAGATCTGGGAATCAACGAATCCCTGCCGCTGGCCCAGTACTTCTTGATCTGCCGGGAGCTCGGCGAGGCTCCGCGCTGGCCCGGTTCTTTGGAAAGCTATCACCGCGTCGAGAAGCAGTCGTCCGCCATGGGGATTGCCCACCTGACGGTCTGGGCAGCCACGGCCCCTGACTGCAAGGACGAGGCCTTCAACCACGACGATGGGGATGTGATCGTGTGGAAGTTTCTCTGGCATCTGCTGGCCAAGTACTTCCGGGTCTCGATGGACGACTTCGAGGCCCCGACGGCGGCGACCCGGCCGTTTGACCTCGGCGAGTGGGCGCAGGACAAGAAGGCGGTATGGGAGCGCATCGTCGCCAAGTATGGGGGCGACCCGGAGGCATTCCAGATAGATGCCTTTAGGCTGATGAACTGGTACATCACGCCCGCGGCGAGCTCGGCACCAGTCATGAGCACCGTCGTCAAGGCGCGGCAGTTTGGCTGGGCGCACAGCGATGACACCTACCAATCGTGGCTGAACACCATGCGCGCCTACGAAAATGCCGGTGTTTTGCCCACTCTGCCCTCACGTTCTTGAGTGGCGGCGTAGCGCGGAAGACCTGGCATTCACCGCGGCGGGGATACATAGGCAAGGGTACATAGGCAAAGGGCGTTAGAACGAGAGCAGATGATGCATGAATGAACAAGGCTTGTTTTTCCTAAGAAAAGGATCAGTCATAAGCGAACGAGAACGAGAGGTCAGCAAAGCGCGGTTTTCCCGCTGGATATGGATAAATGCCGGCTTTGCCACTGGATCTTCTTCATCTCAGCCAGCTGCGTATTCTAGCCATTCAAGATTACATGCCAGCATCATTCAACCAGAGCGGTTTCCAGTACAGGATCCACCCTTTCACGAGCATCGCGAGAATGCCTGTCCCAGTGAAGTTCAAAATGGGCCAGGCACCGAGAAAATGTCACGTGTACGTAAGGGATTGTGCTGGCGGGGACTGGATCAGACCGACGCCTTGGCTGGACAATCGCTTGGGCCTCGTATGTCATGGGCGCCGGTAACAGAAGCCACCCGACCCGCTACCGACCCGGTGATTTTGCTCCAGTGACTACCAGAGTGGATCGATACTCCGTAAGTCCCTGGTTCCACGACGACATCTGCATCGTTGACTAAGCGGCACTCGGAACCTGGAGGTCCGACAGTATGGAGACCAGCCTCGGAGGTCCCTCCAGGGCAGTCTGGTAGGGCTCTCCACCCGCCGGAATCTACAGCTTCCTCTGGGGGGCAAGCCACGAACCGCCGGAACACGGGCATAGCCGCATACGGCCTGCACATAGCCTGCACACGAAGACAGCCTGCAGTCTCCATCGGAGAAAATCATCGCGATGCGCGTTTTCCGTCTCCCTTCTCACCGGGCTCTTCTCCCTTGGCGCACGCAGCAGCCAAAGAGACTTGTCAAAACAGTGGCCAGCTCAGGGAACAAGCACGAGTCTAAGGTCTACGGCTTGCTGAGACTGTCTAGATACCATGACACAGAGCGGGTCTTTGATTCTCGAGACAGTGTTTCTCATTCAGAAAAGGAAGGAAAGATCCACATCCCATCAATTCATTAAAGCGAGAAGGCCACCGGGTCTACTCTGCTTGTTCGTCCTCCAATTTGCACATGAGCTCACATTGATAGCTCGGGTCGCCACCGGCGCGACAGCGTGGACATTCTCTCCCATGGGAAATGAACAGCAGATGCAGAGAATACTTCAGACCGTCGGGAATCCTCTGCTCCAGATGGGCGCGGGCTTGCTCCGCGGATGCCTGGGAGGGCCTCCAGCCCAGTTCTCCGGTCAGCCGGTAGATGTGAGTATCAACCACAAAACGCTGGCGCTGCAGCGTAACGCCAAGCACGCAGCTGGCGGTTTTGGGACCGACCCCATAATAAGAGAGGAGTTCCTGCATCGCCTCCGAGTCTGTTGCACGGAACAGATGATTCAGCGTATATTCCTGATGCTTGCTCCAGACCTGCTGCAGGATCTTCAAGATCATGCGCGATTTGCGCTCGTGTAGGCCGCCACAGGCCAGGGTCTCTCGAAGCCTGGACTCGCCGCCCTCGGCGATGGCGGAAAAGTTCCTCCAGGACCCGTAGACCTGATCCAAGCCATGCACCTGGCGGATTGCGTTCCGCTCGTTGGTTGCTTGGCACAAGACACCGTAGATGAGACCGTGGAGAACGTCCGGGAACTGGCTGGGGCGGCCATCAAGACCGTCGGCGGTCATTGCCTCGCTGGAGAGCGGATCGCGGCGGCCGTGCAGCTTGGTCAGGATGCGGTTGACGCGGTAACACTCTTCCGGCGAGGGCTCACGGAAATCGGGGTAGGGGGACTCGGAGGCATATCGGCGGAAGTGATTCCATTTCTTTTGTGCGCGTTGGGCGGCAGTGGGCTTTTGGTCCGCCGAGGCTGATGAGGTTCGGAGTATGGCCCGGGTCGGGGTCGTGGTCGTGGTCGTGGTCGTATGGCTCCGACCCGCTCGGTGAGCTTGTCGACGGAGAACCGGCGCCATGGCTAACATCCAGCAACATCCAGCTCCCTCCCGGAGATCATGAATCACAAAAGACGAAGGGAGCGAGCCGGGGAGTAGTCGGCCCTCTTGTAAGGTCCTTCCAAGGTTTCCAAGTCGTCTCGAAGCTGGCAACCCCACAACAAGTTCGCGGTTGCTCAGGGCAGCGGTGACATGGGCCAAGCAAGACCCTTGGATCGGATCCTCATCGTTTGGAATACACAAGGCGGTTCTCATTGGCGGGGTGAGGAATGGAATCAGAGTGGGACGATCGACCGATCTTTGGCGCATCGCCATCGCCCGGTTCTTCATCTCCGCCTGCTGCAACCAGTCTCACTGCACAGCCCGCTTCGGGTTATTATCCTGATTGACTAGGGTGTTTTCTACGCCCAGTGCAAGAGTATACCGCTTGGTCTGTCGCCTATAAGTCCGCTAGCCGTACAGGAATATGGTTACCCTGGAGAAGCCAACTTGAGAGGGGCCAGTCTTATTCAAACCCAGGCCAGGATAGACCCAAGCCTGTGAAGTGTCCGTTTTAGGAAGACAGGGGCGTTGATTTATGTCATATCGCACAATTGATGCATCCCCAAGTAGGTATGTTGTAATGCCGGAAACGATCCGGATGATGTGCGGATGGCACCGGGATTGAAGATTAGTATCGACGGTCGGCTTATGTCTTATTCTGCCTCCTTTTCCTGTCTCCGGGCTTCTGCAGCTGAATTCTCGTGCTTTCCGACTGAGGTTCACTGGCTATCTCTAAGCGACGCGATGTTGTTTGTGTCCAGGGTTTCGAGAATCAGCAGGTTATACAGGGAGCCCGATGGTGAGTGGCCAGAGCCTCGCAGTCTGCGACTACGAGCCTATATTAATCCTACGATGTGAATAGTCTTGGAATACAGGAAGCTAGATGCCTGCACGCTACCAAGCAATCCGACCAGGATATTGTGAAAGATCAGCTACTGAAGAAACAGTACAAGGTCACTGCAGAAGCATCCACGGCAAGTATTACGAAAGCATTCGAAACAATCCTCCCGATGGTCTGGACTATGGTCCTGCCAGCTATCAGAGCGCAGAGCAAGCTATGCTCCGATCCAAGATGTTACGTAACTTGAAACCGGGAGAGTGATGCAAGCGTGGAAAGGCTGTCAGGCGGCTGTGTCGAGGATGCGGAACAGAGAGGATCGCGGATTTCTTCTGGCAGTGCAGCGACGCCGCCTGCCTGCGCCGGGTTGAAGGGCTTTCTCGTGATCTGCGACCGCAGCTGCTTGCAGACGGCACTCAGCGGCGTGGACCGATGCGTTGATGGGCACGCCACCAAAAAAAAAA
>NW_020291484.1:0-28138 GCF_003184765.1 Aspergillus aculeatinus CBS 121060
CATCCGGGTGTAGAAGAGAGCACAGTAATAGTACTGGGAGGGAGAGGGGAGGGGAGGAGGAGTAGTGGTGATGTTGGTGGGTGTGGGTGGATGTGGGTGTGGGAGTGGATTGTGAATGAAGAAGTTAGCAGTTTTAGTGGTACGGAGCACTGTTAACCAGAGGTTAACCAAAGGTCCACGGTTGACCAGAGAGTTTCCCAGTGGTTTGTTGGGTCAACCAGGCACATGTCAGTCTTAACCCAGATGGGATTGACCAGTTGGTTCAGGTTAGAGTACGGTGGCCCAAGCGGACATCTTCCGTCACCGGCACCTGGAGCTGGAACAACTGACCTGCTGTTGCCTCTACTTACTTGGCTCTCCGTTGACCTTCAAATCACACCTTCGACCTCCGGTCCACGGCAAGACCTCTCTGTGTATTCAGTCGAGCTCACTCTACGATCCCCCTTTCGCTCATATTCAACTGGAATACGGTCTTCTTCCCGCAAATCCTTACCTTACTCCGATCGCCTCCAAGCCACCCACCCCGTTACTTGTCACCTTCCGTCGATTCCCAACCTTGTGGTGTCTCACATCAGTTCACCATGGCGGACAGCGAGTTCTCTCCTAAGTTCGCTCCATTCTTCTCCTTTGTAAGTCGCTGCAAATCTTGAATCGACTCCTACGACACGGCATACTTGCTGTAGTCTGCCCTGGCTGCTCCGGATACTTCGATGGTTATTCATAGCTAATGACATACACTTACAGGCAGGAATTGCATCGGCTGTGAGTATCGCGTGAACAATCCCCGTGACCTGTGACCGCCCACTAATGACCACTGTGACAAAGATGATTTTCGGATGTATGTGAGCTTGGGTTTTCAACGGAATGGATCGACTGGGGCCGGCGCATTGACTTACTTGATTACAGCATTGGGAGCAGCATATGGAACAGCCAAATCTGGAATCGGTATCGCCGGTGTGGGAACCTTCCGTCCTGATTTGATTATGAAGGCATGGAAAACCCCATCTACGGTTCCAGGATGAGCAGTCGAGCTGACCAATGCAGTCTTTGATCCCCGTCGTCATGTCCGGTATCATCGCCGTCTATGGCCTCGTCATCGCCGTCCTTATCGCTGGTGATATGGACCCTCCCCCGACCCGGAACATGAGTCTTTACACGTATGCTCGGCCTGCAAGCCATTATTCTCAGGACGACAAACTGACGACTATATAGTGGATTCATGCACTTGGCTTCTGGATTATCGGTTGGCCTCGCAGGCGTGGCTGCCGGATACACTATTGGAATTGTGGGAGATGCGGTAAGCGGCAGTCGAAGACTTGTGTCTTACCTCGTGCAGCTACTGATAACTCTGGAAGGGCGTGCGTGCGTACATGCAACAATCGAGGGTTTATGTCGGCATGATTCTGATCCTCATTTTCGGCGAGGTTCTTGGTCTTTATGGGTAGGTCTTGGTGCAAGGACCGATGGGAGAAGTAGACAGTACGCTGACGGTGATAGGTTGATTGTTGGTCTTATCCTCAACTCGAAAAGCTCCGGTTAGAGGAGTTCGGCTGGTCGTGATCCCATTTCTCTGTTTCCGCACTTGTTGACCGTTTTCGCTCGGGTCAACTCCCTCCAACCCTAACTACGCCTCGTGAACTCGAGTAGGACGCACTCTGGGCGGGCTTACCAGACCGAAGCCTGAACCCGAATGCGTTAGACTTCACATGCACCCATGATATCCATAGTCAGTGGTGGCCTCAGATGGTGGTGGCCAGGGGAGTGTGTGGCTTTGATGTACTAGTACTTGGTTTAGATGTCTAAACAGCAAGCATGCAATCCTCAAGATTATTTCTAGTCGACTGATTTAAAGGGTTTATTAACAATAAATTAGCATCATGAGTACCTCGTAGTATGAGGATGATAGTGGTGGTGAGGTGGTGATGTCGAATTGCCCCGCTTGGCGGTAACGTCAGAGGCCTCTCTCTGTTGCCGTAGTAGTTAGATTACTTAGTGCTGCCGCATGGCTTCCCTCACCCAAAGAAGAAAGAAAGCAGAAAAGCTCCCCGCCAAAACTTACTCTTTCTTCTTCTACTTACGTCTTCCCGCGCTGCGCCCGCTGCTCCAATCGATAATCCCACGGGGCAAATTTCATCATCTTCTCCCCTCCCACTCCAATTTGCCTTTGTCGGTCGCTTATAGAAGGAGGAACTGCAGCTGAAATAGCTCTTCCAATTTCAATTGCTGCCCCTCTTATCTCACTATCTATCTATCTCACTTACTCCCCGCGGCCATCCGCGATATGAAACTCTTGCCCTGCTCATGGCTGCAGGATTAGTCGACCCCTCACATCCTAACGAATTCCAAAGCGCATCTCCCCCTTTCCTCCGACCCCAAATGGCATCCGACGACATTCATCAAAGGGACAAGGACTTGGTGTCCTCGGTGCGACCGCCCCATCAGAGACGCTTGAGTCCCTTTGTTATCTCAGGCCGCCCGGAGGAGAAACAATTAGGCATCTCGACTCGTCGGCTGAATGTCAATGACTTCACGCTGCTGAAGACACTCGGTACCGGTAAGCTAAGCTTCATCGCTTGCGCGGCCTAACCGGTGTCTGACGGTGGCGGTGTCCTTGTCTTTAGGTACCTTTGCTCGCGTATGGCTCGTGCAGTTGAAGGAAGAGCAGCACCGAAAGGATAAAGTCTACGCGCTCAAAATGCTCAGGAAAGCGGACGGTACTATTCCCTTCTGATCTCTCAAATAGGATTAGTCTTGGAAGCTGATATTCATGTCTCTTGCCCTCTACAGTCATAAAGCTGAAACAAGTTGAGCATGTGCGCAACGAACGGAAGACTCTGGCGGACGTTTCCGGACATCCATTCGTAACCACATTAATAGCATCTTTCTCCGATGACCAACACCTCTACATGCTGGTATGGCTGCTTACCCATGATACCTACACCCTCGAGTCTCAATTTGGACCTTTGAGATCTTGCGGAATGTGTTTCTCATGCTATGGTGATCTCTGACAACATCATAGTTGGACTATTGCCCCGGAGGTGAAATTTTCAGTTACCTCAGGCGCGCACGTCGTTTCAACGAAAACACGTCCAAGTTTTACGCCGCTGAGATTGCATTGACGATCGAGTTTCTTCATGACGTCGAGGGCGTCGTCTATCGCGATCTGAAGCCTGAGAACATCCTTCTGGACGCGGATGGACACATCAAACTGGTTGACTTCGGCTTTGCAAAGCAAATCGCAGACCGCGAGACCTACACGCTGTGTGGCACGCCAGAATATCTTGCACCCGAAGTTATTCACAATAGCGGGCATGGTCTTGCGGTAGATTGGTGGGCTCTGGGGATTCTCATATATGAGTTCCTAGTAGGACAGCCTCCCTTCTGGGATCAGAATCCAATGCGCATCTACGAGCAGATTGTCGAGGGCCGCATTCGATACCCTCCAAATATGTCGCCCGCTGCGCAGAATATTATCTCCCTTCTTTGCAAGACTAATCCGACGGAGCGGTTAGGATACATCTCCGGGGGCTCTGCTCGAGTGAAAGCGCATCCTTTCTTTGAGAACATCAATTGGGACGATTTATGGTACCGTCGTATTAAGGGACCTATAATCCCACGAGTCGACCATCCTGCTGACACGGGCAATTTCGAGGAATATCCTGATCCGGACGAGCGGAACCAGACGCCTTATTCTGACGACATGAGGAACAAATATGAACCGCTGTTCGCTGATTTTTGAAGGATACCGCAGTCTGAACCAGCTCTATTCGTGTGAACCAGATCAGCTTTGACCTGCACCGCCATCCCTGAATTGGTGCATTTTGTGTTTCAGCACACACCTAGGCCACCCAGGTCTGCAGCCTCACTCCTTCGGCTTCTGTGCCCCTATGTCATAGACATGGCAATCACAATAACGCCCCAGGTGCCAAGTCCGGACCACTTGGTGCTTCAGACGGGGTCCAGTCTTACTCCATGCACCCTGTTCTCATCCTACTAGATGAGTATGATCTTGGCAGCCCAACGCATCGCAATCACAATCGCAGCCCTTGCCTCTGCCTTAAACCCTCATGACGTGCCTTGGGACTTTCGCAATTATCGATCATCTTTCCAGGTTCTAACTTGACCAGAATCATGAATAACGGCGCAGCGCATGGAGAGACTTTGTTGCGTTTTCGTTTCAGCAAATAATCTAGGCCAGGCGCAAGGATCAAATTGTTTGAAGCCTATGTCTGAAGCTGATACTCGACGATGCATGGTGCTCGACCTTTTGTTCTCTTTATTATATTTCCATCTGTACGACCGTTTCTCTATTCTGTCGACCTCAAGCTCCAAAACTGCGGACCCAGCGCCGGGAATTCTCCCCTCACGTTGACCACAATTTCCAGTCGTACCCATCCGAAATGAGCAAGATGCCTCTTAGGCTCAGCCGCGACGCCTGCGAAACTTCCATCTCGACAAGCATTTCTCCATTCTCCGCTTGATAATGATATGATGCGACCCACGAGGCTACGCTTTTGATCTCCGCCCCCACCTCACTCAACCTCTCT
The DNA here is from genome assembly GCF_003184765.1 of Aspergillus aculeatinus CBS 121060. NCBI lineage: Eukaryota > Fungi > Ascomycota > Eurotiomycetes > Eurotiales > Aspergillaceae > Aspergillus > Aspergillus aculeatinus. Next base: position 4,548 of record NW_020291484.1, read on the forward strand.
TCCTTCCTTACCCACGCATGTGTCATGACTTGAGACCATTTGAGAATGTTTGTTTTTGGATATATATAATTATATAAACACCATATCGCGTATAATGAAATGAACCCAAAACCGAGGAAAATGGCAAACGGGCGCCAATGTTTGATGGATCAACGATGTATATGCAAACTCTTTGTTGTGAACGTGACTCAATCCAGGCCACTTGATCTGGCTCACCCGTCCACGTTCATCTCCATAAGCTCTTACCGTGGCATACAACAAACTTGAACTATAGTTCGACTAGCACAATGCAATCCAATTCAATTCAAGTCGCACTTGAAGCAAGCAACAAACCACTGATATAGCACATCAACCTTACACAAAAAATGAGTCCAATAACTTGCGCACCAAAAACGCACCCAAGAGACATGTTAAGCCGAAATGATAAAAACATCGGATTCAGACAAGCCAATATACGCAAACCCCTAACTACATACACCATACAACAGGTAAAAACCAAATATCCCAGTTTGATCCAGCAAACAAAACCAAAACAAGAACAACCCAACAAGCGATAGACGAACGTGACAATTCCCCCCAAAGAGTTCCTCAAGCTTCAAACCCCGTTACTGGCACAAGTCCATACGGAGTTATTGCTGTCTCTGCTGATCGCGTCGCCGGAGACGTAGAGGCCTAGGCCGCACTGTGATGGATTTACGTCGTGTTAGGGACTGTGAACGTGCGGTTTGAACAGCAAGAAAGGGGCAGGCAAAGCAGGCAACGTACCGTCGCGAAAGCGATCCCCAAGATGCAGAGGTTGATCACGCTGAGGAGGGTCTTCCAGGGCGAGGAGAACCATTGGCCTTTGTTCAGGACGAAGTAGAAGATCGCTGGGAATCCGACTGTGGGTTTGTTGCGGGTCATGTTAGGGATATGCTGCGTGGGTTTGGATGGGTGGTCGAGGGCTGGGGGGGATATGGGATATGGACTTACAGGCGAACCAGCAGCCGAGGAGGGCGGTCTAGAGTAGGATAGGACAGATGATGGTTAGTTGAGAGGTGGAAAGTATCAGAGGGGAGGGGGGGGAGGGGGGATGCATACGATGAAACTCAACAGGTCGTTGAAGATCGGGATCGACTCGGCAATGACCCATGAGACGACCCAGAGGATGAGGGCGATGGCCACCCAGGATCCCTTGGACAGCAGCGTCGTCTCGTGCATATGGTTCGTGCCCCGGAAGAGACGGACATACACGTATTTCGCGGCAACGTGGCCGTTGACGATGCCGGCGATTAGGATCTGCAAGAAGAGGGGGCTCGATGTTAGCGGTTTGAAGCTTTGTTGTCGGGGTGGAGATTCGTGCGATAGTGAGGAGGACTGACGGTTGGGAGGGCCAGGCCGTAGGCCACTTTCTTCATGACGGGTCCTGCCGAGCCCAGGGCTGGGGAGGCGACGTCGACGCCCACATAGCGGTAGATCACGACGGCACTGACGATGTAGAGCGAGGTGTCGATGATCTGGAGGACGGCGATGGATTTGGGAAATTCCCGCGGTTGCTCCATCTCGGAAACGAACCCGAAGAAGGACGCATGGCCCACTGTATGTTGTCAGGGGCGTACGGTGCAGTGTCAGGACCGGGGAACTCACCGTAGGCGAAGAGAATGTTGCTGACAGCTAGAAACTCGGTCTTGAAGCTGTAGTGTGTAACAGCGTCGAGATGGATGTGGCCTGTGTTTTGCACCCCAACGGCAATCATGGTCACAATGACCGCGATGGCGATGCTGAGGAAAGCTTCATCATGCTCTCAGTTCTCTGCCCGCTCGAGGTAGGAGTGGGACTGGGATATGACTTACATGCGAAGGAAATCCAATACACGTTTCCCATAGTCCGCGGTAGACTTCCAATGCAGCTAATAACCAGCGCAACGATACCGAAGACAATGGTACAGGTACCATGGTCGGTGATCGTATTCATGGCAACAGTGAAAGTCAGGATATGGCTGGCCATCACAAACACCAAGAAGAGTAGCTGGCCGCCTCCCAGCAGCTCGCGTCCGAATCGGCCTAGGATGACCTCGCCGGCATCTGCCATGCTATGAATGTGGAGGTATCGCATCTTGAACTGATAGATGAGGTACGCCGTGTACCATGCAATAAACGATACACCGATCATCAGAATAATCGAGCTGCTAAAGATCAGTGATCAGTCTTTGGCGTGGTGACGGCCGACTCACGGGACTAGCCCTAAGGTTGCAACAGCAGAGGGAAGAGACAGAATCCCTATCGAGACGTTCTCTGCCACCATGACTGTGCATCTCGGTGTTAGAATATCTTGGATGAGGCAATGACTACAGGCAAGTCTCACGTATTCCACAGCGCCTGTATGAAGGTTACCCCGGTCAGCCCAGTCTGTTACAATGAAGAATCGAGAACAGGCAAAGACTTACCACCACCCCAGTGTGCGATATTTGACTTCTGCACACTCTTCATTTCCGAAAGGGTCCTCCTCTGGAGCATCATCGAGAGGTTGCTTCTTTTCCTCGTCGGGGGGCATGTCATATGCATTGGGTACTGTAGTCTCCGCGAGAGTCCCAAACTCACTACTCACAGCCATTTTCAATCAAGTTTGGAAGAAGTATAATGCAGCTTAGTAGCAAGAAAGAGCGCAACGACTTCGAGTGCTAGCTGTAAAGATTTATGTAGGTCACAAAGCGAGGATAACACCACCTCTCATTTCAGGGTGAGGGAGAACGGGCTTATTAGGATATAGTGGTCCCAAAAAGGTATAAGTGCATTCTCCGGCAGATAACGAGGGAGGTATGCATGACCTATGTCTGAAGAAGTCATGGTGCAGCCTGGAAATCTGAGATCGCTGGGGTCATGAGCGTTATCTTCGACCGGTATCCCTTGTTACCATGACGTATGGATACTGGTAGCCCTCTTCAATTGGTGCCCTGTGTCCACCACCGATACTGTATGTTCATACAGTTCTGGACTTGGTGGAGGCTGTAGACAGGTATGACCAAGCTATAACTCTAGTCCGCATATCAAAGGATTCTGATACGGTAAACAGATTGGAAACGTGGGGATAAGCATAGCGTATCTGGGGAAGTGTCCCAATGCGAGTATCACGGCCAATAAGACGAGGGATGGTTTGATTAGCACCCTTGACATATGCTGAAAGCTGACTCCTGCAATGTCCACCATCAGCTCCAGCGGATCCGCTGGGATCCGGGCTTCTCCACATTGGAGTGATAAGGTATCGTGGAAATCCGTTGTTTTTGTTCGACTCGAGGTCAAGTATACTCAGCCACTGAGCCGATACTGACCTTGAAGCTAGTTGAGGTCTGTCAATCATGGTTGGTTGTATGTCAATGGCTGCGGATGGACGGCTGCAACCACGGATAGTCAAACCTTGGACATGAGGTTAGTGCATGCGCCTTCACGAAAGAGATAAGCCCAGCCTTCTCCTGGTTATGATTTCCCCGCACTTTCCTCAATTCGGAGGATGAGGAGGTTCCAGTTCCCTTGCTGTAGGCACCCAGCGACGGCTAGCGTAGCCGCCGTTCAGTGAAGCTGCTCACGACCGATGTTTATCGAGTGGTCATGATTCGTACATCCTTGGGCTTTTTGCCACTACATGGCCTTGATTTAGCGATTTCGGACATGTCTATCAAGCGTAGTTTCACTGTATTTGGCTGAGCGCGGTATCTATTATGGCTAACTGTGGTGCACCAGGTCTCGTAGCTCGGTATTCATTATGCAGCCTACTCCAAAGGCCGGCAGGACCCTTGCAGCCCTGACGGTTGATGAAGAAGCCCAATCCCGTCGGACCCGACTCCACCTCTCCACTAATCCTTGGCTCTGGGGTCGGGCGATCAGGTCCAACCCGAGGAGGTGTAGTGGAGTGTTGGCAAACTGAACGGCAGCAGGCAGAACTAGCTGAGTGATCATGGCCTTGGTGTGCGGCCCGGTCGCAACCCAATCCGGGACGGATGAGGCCATCCATGGCGCCAGGTTGAATGAGCTGAAGATGGTGACACTATCCCGGAACAACAGGGACATATATGCTGCTCGTGGGACGCGAGCACCGACTGCAACGGCGGTACTCGAACGACCATAATATTGAGCAAAGTTGACATCCTTCATTATCCCCAGATATACATTCACGACATATGTGGGCAAGAAGCTTAGCGTCGCGGCGAGACTCGCCGTCGATTTCTTGTCGGTGAGGGAGGGAAGATGGTGGATGCAGGTATCCGTGATATTTGCGGTGCAATAGGTGGCTGCGTATAGTGACCAGACGATGAAGAACGGCTTCGAGACGTAGAATTTTCGAGGTTGAAAGATGGAGCAGACTGCGTTGACGCCCAGTGTTCGCAATAGTGGTCGATTCAATGCGAGTCTTTCAACAATCGTCCTAACGAGTGGTGTTAGCAGCCAGAAGATTTTCGCAATCATGAATGACTGACCGGTCAATGATTGTAACAATTGGGGAGATGAATGTAGCGGATATTACACCGGCAGCAATATCCCCAGCAAGGTGTTTTTGTAAGTCGCTGTTCCATCTGGTGGTATGGAAGTTTTGCTGTAAAGTTGAACGATCTGGTGACATTGTGAAGCTCTGATTTCTGAGAAATATGAGAAACAAGGCACACACACGTTAAGATTCTTGGGTTTCTGATCTAAACAGAGGGGCTACTGTGAGCGGTTGTAGTGTACAAGGAAGAGTGATAGACCTAGCAGAGGGTCAAGATTGACTCTGTAGAAAGCTGCCTACAGAATTAGAATGTTAAGCTACGCATGGTGCCCTCTGGCTGCACTACCTGGACTGCAAGTTGAATTCATGTGTGACTTGGTCATGACAAGCTCGAATGAGGGAGTCTTAGTCAATGGTATAATGCAGCTGTAAGTCGGACACGGATTATGAATTTTTGATTTTTGTGTTTTGTCAATCATCAGATAAGACCGATTGATCGAGAGTGTCATCGTATCATGCCTGATAGCCCTGAGCTGTAGATGCATTACTTGATAAGGTATTAGCGGGATCTGAGGCCGTTTGTTAGTCTACCCGCTGTAAGATAAGTTAACTTCTTTCCACCTCGGCTGGACTCCCCGCAATCTCCTCACCCTCTCACCTCCTCCTGCATCAACGGATTGCGTCCCCGAACTGATCCACTTTCTCTTCTCGGATCTACATCCATTGACATCAGCTCCGGCTCGGTAGATGAGAATCATGAGGCATAAGAATCCCATTGCATCGCCAATGGTCGTTGCATCTTCATTGGTGTTCACGATTACCTCCTCACTACCACCGCCACCTTCTCTCCTCTCCCTTCACCTAAATTCATCACAATGGCATTCAAACTCTCTGTCTCTCAGCCCTCGCCGAGCATGCGCTCTCTAGTGCGTCGTGCTGCACGCACCTCCCGCACACAGGTCCGCGGTGCTGCCACCGTTCCTTTTCGACTTCCAGCCGCTCGAAATGAGCCAAATGTAAGTTGACTCGTCATGGCGAACATCGAAGACGAGAAGCTGAACCTGCTCTAGCTTGACTATGTGAAAGGCTCATCCGAGCGAGCCAAAATTGAGGAGAAATTGAAGGAACTCAAATCTCAATTACCGCTCAAGAGCCAAATATACATCGATGGCAAGGCGCAAGCCGTCTCAAAGGCAACCGACCAGCCGCTTCCCGCAGAACACGCTACCACATTCACCAACTACCCGTTGGCCAGTCCCGCACAAGTCAACGAAGCTATCGACTTGGCTCTTAAGGCCAAGGAGTCATGGCAGAACACCCCCTTCGTGGATCGTGCCGCAATCTTCCTCAAGGCCGCAGAGCTTGTGGCTGGAAAGTACCGATATGAGCTCATCGCCGCTACGATGCTTGGCCAGGGAAAGAATGTGTGGCAGGGCGAGATCGACGCTGCTGCCGAGCTCGCTGATTTCTTCCGCCTGAACTGCAACTATGCTGCGGAGTTGCTGGAGAAGCAGCCTGACCGCGGCACGGATGGGATGTGGACGTACGTTCGACGAGATTTCCTGATCAATGATCTGCTGCTGACTATATTCCAGGCGCGTTGACTACAGGCCTCTGGAAGGATTTGTCTACGCGGTGTCCCCGTTCAACTTCACTGCAATTGGCGGCAACCTGATCAGCGGCCCAGCTTTGATGGGCAATGTGGTGATTTGGAAGCCTTCCCCATCAAATGTCTACGCTAGCGAGATCGTGTATAAGATACTCCTGGAGGCTGGACTGCCTCCCAACGTTATTCAGTTTGTCACTGGAGATGCGGAACAGATCACCCAAACGATCCTGAACCATCGCGAGTTCTCGGGTCTGAACTTCACTGGCTCGTCGGATGTTTTCCGGTCCTTGTACAGCCAAGTCGGTGCCAACATCGGCAAGAAGGTCTACAGGGACTACCCTCGGCTCGTGGGTGAGACCAGTGGCAAGAACTTCCACCTGGTCCACCCCACTGCCGACATCACTAGCGCCGTATACCACACTCTTCGCGGTTCATTCGAGTATCAAGGCCAGAAGTGCTCCGCCACGTCGAGACTGTACCTCCCTGAATCACGGGCTGAAGAGTTCCTGACCAAATTGAAGTCCGAGATCGATGAAATCACCATCGGCTCACCTGAGGACTTGGGAGCCTTCATGGGACCTGTCATCCACCGGGCATCTTTCGAGAAGATCAAGTCGGTCATCGATGCTAGCAACAAGGACTCCTCGCTAGAGCTGCTTGCCGGCGGTACCTATGATGACTCCACTGGATACTATGTTCACCCCACTGTTTACCGGGCCAAGGATATTGACCACCCTCTGTTTGACACCGAGATCTTCGGACCAGTGTTGACAGTCTACGTCTACCCCGATGCCGAATGGTCGTCTATCCTGAAGAAGGTTGACCAAAGCGGCGGTGGCTTTGCTCTGACCGGCGCCGTGTTTGCTGCTGATCGCAAGGCCATTCGTGAAGCCGAGGATACCCTGCGGTACTCCGCTGGCAACTTCTACATCAGTGAGTCTCCTGCCTTGTTTATACCTTGAGTTTCTTACTGACCTTCTCATAGACTGCAAGACTACGGCTGCGTTGATTGGCCAGCAATCGTTCGGTGGTAGCCGTGCCAGTGGCACCAACGATAAGGCAGGTAGCTCCAACGTTCTTCTGCGGTTCACCAGCCCACGGACTATCAAGGAGGAGTTCTTCCCTTTGACCGGATTCAAGTATCCTAGCAACGAGTAAGAGGAATAAGCTTGGTGGTTTTGCGGTTATATACTTGTACAAAATCGATATCATGTTCATAAAGTTTGAATAGAATTTGTTCTCAATCTATGCTCCCTGCATCCTGTTTGAACAAAATATGGCTGGGCCCGTGCTACACCTTTAACTGCCAGCGTAGTCTGCATTTGGGCTTCGGGTCTTGTGGTGGTTTACTTCTAGTCAAGTTTCGTGATTTAGAATCACCAGGTTATTATTCACTCACTTGGCAGAGTTAGCTGTCATATCTAATGCGATGGCAAATGTTCCCTGTGTACCAGCTCTAATGCCTCTATAGCTACAAAGCAATGGCAAGGAAGCAGGAGTGACTAAGCAGATCAGTCTTCCCCTCCTTCCGCGGCTGATTTTATTTTGTTTACTCTGCATCACCTCAAATAAGACTGACAACCCAGGAGACCAGCAGTCTGCTACTTTGACGCGTGCTCTTTGTTCCCTTATCTTTCCATGATCAACCCGTCGAAAGATTGCAATGCATAGATTTCTGGACAATCTATCTATCCACTTCCGTTGATAACCCCGAAGGGTCCTTGCGGTGCCAGTGCATTTCTCCTGCAAGGATGGATCGCATGCGCTAACCGCCGATCCTCAACCACGCTAACCCCCGCCTTTGTGTGATACCGTATCAAAACGGCCTCCACCGTCGGCTGCGTATCCCGCTCGTATCGCATAAACTAACCCGCATGCTTGGATCCGCGATCACAATGAGTGAGCACCGATAAGCTCCACCTGCCGGTGGACTGGGGGATAGACTAACTGCAACAGCGAGCTGTGCGCGCATTCAGTATGCGAACGAGTGCAGATACAGCTCATAGCACGGCCAGAGTGGTGTGATGACTCCAAGAGGGCGAGGGCCATCATTGACGAGACAAATATATATCCCGCACGTCCCACGCAAGCATCCGCATCTCGAAACCCAGCCTCATCCTCAGTTTTCTGTCAAACATCATGCCAGTCTCCAAATCCGATCCCATCGTCATCATCGGCGCCGGCGTGTTCGGTCTCTCCACGGCCCTCCAACTAGCCACGGAGGGATACACGGACATCTCCGTCTTCGAGCGCGACGACCAGGTTCCTGGGCGCTTCTCCGCCGGATACGACATCAACAAGATCGTGCGCGCCGAATATGAAGACCCGTGGTACACGGAACTGACCCTTGTATGCTCCTCCTGCGCCCCATCAACCTCGAGCCGCGCATCGCATCCATTCTAACCGCAACCACACAAACAGAAAGCCATCGCCGGCTGGAAAACCCCGCTTTACGCACCACACTACCACCAAACAGGCTTCTTGCACTGCGTCTCCGGCACCGGCCCGCAGCAAGCAACCCAAACCCTCGAACGCTTCCTCGCCACGATCAAGAACCACCCGCTCTTCGCCCACAAACTCCTCACGATCACCAACCCCACGCAGATCCCACGCGACGTCGCGTGGCAACTGAACGGGCCGCTACCAGGGTGGAAGGGCTACTTCAACCCGCTCGCGGGTTACGCGCACTCGGCCAACGCGCTGCGCGCCGTCTACGAGGCCGCGGCATCCATCGGCGTGAAATTCTTCCTCGGCGCCGAACGCGGCACGATCACCACCCTGCTGCGCGGCGGGGTGGCCACATCCCCCGGCAAGGTCACGGGCGTGCGCACGCAATCCGGCCAAGTCCACAGCTGCCGGCTGGTGATCGTGGCCGTCGGCGCCGCGGCCGGCACCCTGCTGCCGGAGATCGGGCCGCAGGTCGTCGCGAAATCCTGGTCCATCGGGCACGTGCGCCTCACGGACGACGAGACCAGCGCCCTCCGCGGCATCCCCGTCACCTACGCCCGCGACCTGGGCTTCCTGTTCGAGCCCGACCCGGCCACCAACCTGCTAAAGATCTGCCCCATGGGCGGCGGCTACATCAACACCGACCCGGCCACGGGCGTGTCGCTGCCGCCGAAGACCCTCCGCGAGAGCGATAATGTGCTCCCGCCCGAGGATGAGGCCCGCATGCGCAAGCTGCTGCAGCACGCGCTGCCGGCGTTGGCGGAGCGGCCGTTCGTGCAGAAGAAGCTGTGCTGGTTCGCGGATACGGCGGACTCGGACTTCATTGTGGATTTCGTGCCCGGGTCCGCGGGGAGTGTGGCGCTTTGCTCCGGGGACTCCGGGCATTTGTTCAAGATGTTGCCGATTGTGGGCGAGTGGGTGGCGCAGTTGGTGAAGGAGGGGCAGCAAGGCGAGAAGCGGTGGCGGTGGAAGGGAGCTGTGGGCCAGGACGAGAAGGAGAAGGGGAAGAAGTGGGCGGGCGGGGACGTGAGTTGGCGGTTGGGGGCGACGAGGGAGTTTGCGGAGATCAAGCCGGTTCCCGGGGCGAGGTTGTAAATACATAGGTAGTATTCTTTGGTGTTTGGTCTCCTCTTACTTGTTGATTGATTGGAAACGAGAAACGGTCGTTGTTCCAGAACAGGAAATGACATGACATTGATCACATTTGCATCATTATCATCATACATACATACATAAATACACTTTCACCACGCCCGATAAAAAAAAAAGAAGAAAGAAAACTACGACAAGGCAAGTGTCCAATTCATCCGCCCCAGAATCCCCTGCCAATCCAGCCCACTTGCCGGAGAATCATGCGGATTGAGATCCCGGTACTTCCAGACCGTCTCCATCGCCTCGCGCGCCACGCCCACGTTGCTCACGGGCCACGACTGCGTCAGATACGAGAAGTAGGTCAGCACGCGCACGCGCGCCTCGTCCGCCGCCGACAGGCACCCCGCCAGGAACAGCGGCCACATGGGGAACAGCTGCCGCTCCTGGTCCTCGCGGATGACCCGGCCGATGCGGTCGAGCAGCCGGCCCAGCAGTTTCTGCAGGGTCGGCTGCGTCAGCGGGATGTCGCAGGCCAGCTGGAGGTAGAGGTCGGCCGCCAGCCGGAAGCACTGGCCGCAGGTGGCCAGGTACTCGCCGTCTTCCGTGGGGGTGGGAGGGGCGGGGGGATATACCTCGGCCAGGGCGTCGAGCTCGCTGCGCAGCTGCATCGCTTGGTGCATCATTGCGCCCTCGGAGGCGAGCGAGCTGGTGCCGCTGGAGCGCAGGTGTTGTTTGTGCGTGACGAGGTCGGTGGCCCGTGCGATGATGTCCAGGAGGCCGAGCGAGCAGCCGATGTGCGGTTGGTAGGTGGTTTTGTGGGCCGTGTCGTGGAGGTAGATGTCCCAGGGGAAGATTTCGGGGGGCAGGTGCTGCGAGGTGGTTGTTTTTGGTGGTGTTGGGGTTTTGGAGAGGGTGGAAGGGTGGTGGTCTGGCGGGGTGGTGGTGGTGGTGGTTGTTGTCTGATGCTGCGGTGGGTTGCAGCCTGTGGTGCGGAAGAAAAGGGCGCGAGACTGGAAATAACTTTGGGTGAAGAAGAAGATCTCCGGGTCGATGGCTGAGCCGTAGCTGTTGATGATGGCGAAGGCACCTTGCGCGTGGCGCACCCAGTCCGGGCGACAGCCGCAGGCGATCTCGAGCGAGCATAGGATCAGACACGTCATGAGGGCTTCGTTCACGTCCTCCATCTGTGTGAGGGACTCGCGGAGGAGCTGCAGGGCGAGGGATTTGTAGGAGAGGGAGAGTTGGGCGTAGTTGATGGTGGTCGTCGTCACCGCCTCTTCTGCTCGGCGGTCGTTCGCGCTCATCGAGAGCACGGCGTACCAGAGGGGCTTGCGGCGCGAGCAGAAGGGGATGACGAGCGAGCGGAATTTGTTGCGCGGCTCGTCTTGGAAGACTCGGACCCTGCATATGACCTGCAGATCTGTGGTTGTGAGCTGTCTGTCCTTGATCGTGGTTATTAGCTGCGCTTGGGTGCAGTTTACTTACAGTATTGGAATAGCTGGGTTTCTAGCTCGCTGCAGTCTATCAGAAGAGCTGTGAAGGGCGAAGGTTCCGTGTTGAGTCTGGTGGGGCAATCGTCTGGTTGATTGTCGCGATCTATACTTTGTTTCGAGGACGGTGTCGGAAGATGGTGATACTGTTCGCATAATAATACATCTGCATCATGGTAGGATACGCTGAGGAATTGCCAACGGTTTCGTCGTTTTGGAGAAAATCGGTGTCCTTTGCCTGTGGGAGAATGGTTACTGCTGCTCGGTAGTTCACGGGGATGGGCGGTGCGCATACCGAGAGAGATCTTGAAGCGCAATGGCGCTGGTTGCGTCGTTTCGAACAGATAGGAACAGTCGAATCCTCGGACCTCACAGTTTCTACATGCAGGTCTCTCCTCTGTGGTCGTGTGAGCAAGCGTCAGGGTGAATGAGGGACGGGATCGAGAACCGACCTCCGCAACGGCGTTTCCGTTCTGTAGATTCGGGGACAGGTCAGTGGAGGAAACAACGGGGACGAGTTCAATGGGATAGCAGGGGCCCGTACTCTTGCAATTCAAGCAACCGGTTCGACTTCTGACGCTCATGATTCTGTTGTTTTCAGGGTGATTCGAGAGGAACAACTTGAAGTAAGCAGGAAGCAGGAAGCAAGAAAAGAGAAGTAGGAAGAAGGGTTGTTTGATGCGGTCTTCGGCTGCTCGTGGCAAAATGCGGGGCGGGATTCTCTTGGTTTCTCACGGCTTTCCCTCTGCTTCATGCGGGGTCTGGTGGTCATCAACACTGGCAAGATGAAAGACACTGGAATGCAGAGAAAGGAGGCTGCACGGAAGATGCTGAGATGGGAACAAGTCATTTCAATTCCTCTCCTTCATCATCATCATCATCATCATCACCATCACCACTCACTTCACTTGGCGCTTGCGACATGGCTGCACCAACATCGAACCATAACCCTTATCTTATCTCTGACTGAAGAGTTGGATTGACTCTCTTATCAGTTCGATTGCATGCACGAGTTATGCAAGACATGTGCCGGAAGACTCGCCTCTTTCAATTATGTACTGGAGTGTTCACCGATACCAACAGCGTCGCTCTCTCCGCGAGGGACTCCTGCTATTGTCTAGAGTCTGTCCATACTTCGAAGAGAGCTCGTCTGAGCAACCGCGTCGATTTCATATGGCCATGACTGCGATACTTCAACCAAGCCTTTCTGATCTCTAATATCCGATACTCTAGTACTCACTACTACCTGGGGCTATTGTACTTCCCAACAGAAACCCCTTGGTTCTACCCCTCAAGCTCCCACTGACGGGTTGCAGCGCCGAATCCTAATCAGTAGTTGCCTGCCCATCGGCTCTTCCTCCGATGATAACCCTGCAGCTGGGACGTGTTTCAATGCCGTACCGTATCAAACTGCTCTCCAGTACGGTCGATCCGGGGCATGCCACGAGTGGTCAGTGCCTGTCTGGACATGGATGAGACACCCCGCCGCTCAACGTGCAGCAAGGCCTCGCACACGGGGTCTGATAGCTGAGCAATAAATGGAATTGAGATTATCACCCCCCCGTCCTTATCAGTCCTAGTCGCTGCAAGCATATCATGTACCCCGCAAACCCTACAAGAGGGCTATAAAGATGGCTGTGGCATGAGAAAGAGTCAGTCTTCGCATCATCAGTCCTCTCTACCATCATTGACTATCTCAAGCAATGTCTGCCTCCTTAAGGGCAACCTCCGGCCTAGGCACCACAGGCATTGCCGCATTCCGAGCTCCTCTGGCCCTCCGACATCAGCGATATGTCTCCACGCGGTCGTCCATAAGTGGAGAGAGCGTTGCCCCCGTGGTGGCCAACTCGCCGGCCGAGGTCAAGAAGGCCGCAGTGTCTGCCTCTGCCCACTCAGTCATTCCGACAGGCGTGCTGCTGCGGTCCCTCCTGGTGACGACCGTCTCCTCCCACCCGCTTCTATTAGGGCCCAGCTTATCCATCCTATCCTTTCTCTCCAAGTCCCGCAGCCTTCTGCTGGATGTGGAACGAAACCCACTCATCTACTGGTTCCTACGAAAGACTTTCTACGACCACTTCTGTGCGGGAGAGAAGGAAGCCGAGGTGCACCGAACCATCCAGCAGATCAAGAGCACGGGAGTGAAGGGAGTGATCTTGACCTACACGCGGGAGACGGTGCAGGACTCGCGCACGGAGAAGCAACGGTTCGCCAATACGAGGGCCTTGGAGAAGGCTGCATCGACAGAGACCTGCGAGCATATCCAAGCGTGGAGGGAAGATGTCCTCCGCACGGTGGACATGCTTGGCCCGGGAGACTTCCTTGCCCCGAAGTGAGTGTTTCTAGAAATGACCATTGCTATTTTGGACAAAATACTAACAATGGACCAGACTCACTGGTGCCGGCCCCAAGGTGACGCAGGCCTTTGCCGCAGGCCAGCCCGTCCCCGCCCAGATGGTTGAGGCACTGGACGAAGTGTGCCGGCGCGTGGTGGAGAAGAAAGCCCGGCTGCTGATGGACGCAGAGCAACACGCCTTCCTTGGAGGCATCCATAGCCTGACCCTGGACATGATGCGCAAGTACAATCGCCACGGCAAGGCGGTCATCTACAACACCTTCCAAGCCTACCTCAAAGCCGCCCCGGAACTGATCGCCGCGCACCTGAAGCTCGCCAGCGAAGAAGGCTTCACCCTGGGGTTGAAGCTCGTCCGCGGCGCCTACATGAGCAGCGATCCACGACACTTAATCCACGACACGAAGGAGGACACTGACCGGGCCTACGACACGATCGTGCGGGGGATCCTGCAGCAGAACTACAAGGGGTTCGGGGCAACACAAAGCTGCCCGTTCCCCGCCACCGACCTGTTCTTGGCGACGCACAATATCGACAGCGCGGTGGCGGCGCACAACCTGCACGAGGCGCGCGTCCGGGCCAACCTCCCGACGTGCAAGGTCGAGTTCGGGCAGCTGATGGGGATGGCGGACGGGGTGACCTACGGCCTGCTGCAGCTCACGGGCGCGAACCAAGGGGCTGCTCGCCCCCCAGCCGTCTACAAGTGCTTGCACTGGGGCAGTATGAGCGAGTGTCTGAGTTTCCTGCTGCGGAGGGCGGCGGAGAATCGCGATGCGGTGGCCAGGACGATGACTGAGCACGCGGCGCTCAAGGCGGAGGTGAAGCGGAGGATCCGGGCTGGGCTCGGGCGATCTTAGCTATCTACACGGATATTATCAAATAGAATGAGAATAACGATTATGACTGTCTATCTTTTGTGACTCGGGAGTGTCTCCACATACCTGGGATAAGTTTGCCCTTACGAGATATCGATGCGGGGAAGGAGGAGTTATACTTGGTGTCTGTATACTTCGGTCACCAATACCCTCGGATACACCCTCCGTCATGCAGCTGTACCGCAGCGGTATATACTAGTACTAGTGGATCCCAGCAACAGCGGTTAGTCCAGCCGCTCTCCACTCCGTCCTTCGGGTCTGCATCCGCACACACTCCCGTCTCTCCGTGCCTCGTCTAGATCTACACAGTATGCCCCAACAACCAACCCATCCTATGCATACAACAAGACATACACAGTGAACCCCACAAACAATCCCGATAGCAATCATGTTGGCCTCAACACCACCACCACCGCCACCACCACCACCCATCTCTCCCAGAATACAAACTAACCAAACCCAGACCCTCCTCCAACCCACATACCGACTAACTTACACACCTCACATAACTAACTGGTCAACACCCTTATTCAGCACCCGCAACCCACGACCACCACCTACACCCACAACCACGCCCTCGCCGCTCGCCGCCCGCCCCAACCACGCAGAGATCTATCTGCCACTCCAACTCACTCCAACTCAACCCGGAGTCAAAGGAAGCCCGCTACCAGCCGCGCCGTAGGCCTCGCAGTAAGTGCACCGCTACGCCACCGCCGATGGGCTGCGGTCCGGGCTCTGCTTCGCTCGCTACCCCCTCCTCCCATGGGAGTAGAAGTAGAGGAAATGCAGGTGGGTTCAGGCGGGGGGGGGGGGGCTGCCTTGTCCGATCTGCGCGGAGGGGCCATCGGCCTTGCTGGTTGCGGTGTGGGATGCTGCGGTTCCGCGCGAGGTTTGGGGGGGGGAGTGGAGCGGGAGGAGGAGGGTTGGGTGACGGGGTGTGTATAGTCTGGGTTGTTGCAGGGAGGGAGGATGGGTGTAGATGGAAGGTGGGAGGGAATAGCAATGGCACCCTGTCGGGAGTTGGATATAGCTCCCTCGGCGGATATGGCGCGGCTGAGGCGGTGGTTGAGTCGGGGCTGATGATGGCGATGCGGGCGGAGACAGAGACGGGTCGATTGCTGCTGCATAGGGACCTCGGATGGAGGCTTATTGTTGATGGTGGGATATGATTAGGTAGGTATTGGGTGTTGTGTTTGTTGCTCTAGGTCGAGGATTGGGCTGCAGGAGTGACTGGGCACAGGTCTACCGCTCTGAGGGAGTCGACGCTGTTAGTGATGGTGAGAAGATTGGAGATCCTTTGCAGTGGAGAATCCAGTCTCATTTGGGCTATGGTAGTTATGGGATGGTATGACTTGATCGGATCGCGCGTAGTACAGTACACCACACCAATCCCCTCCAAGCCATTATACCCTCACCACAAACCCCCCCACCCCCCCCTTTCCCTGTCTCAGCCCAAAGCCACCTACCGCGTCCCATTAACAAACCCCTCCCCCCCCTCCGCCTGCCTCCCCATCAACCCCGCCACCGAAACCGCCTCCCTCATCCCCCGCGCCACCGTGCCCCTCAACCCCCGCTCCTCCAACACCATCAACCCGCCCATCGTACACCCCCCGGGCGACGTCCCCTGATCCCTGAGGAGAGCAGGATGCAGACCGCCCTCCTGCATCAACGCCGTCGCCCCCCTCAACGCCTGCAGCACCGTCGTCTGCGCATCCCCCCGCGGAAACCCCATCGCCACAGCGCCCTCGATCAGCGCGTCCGCGAACACGGCCACGAACGCCGGCGTCGAGCCCCCCACCGCCGTGAAGGCGGTCATCTGGGCCGGCGGGATGAGCTGCGTCTGGCCCACGGCCGAGAAGATCGTTTGCGTCAACGTGATGTGAGCCTCGGTGGGGTTGGCTCTGCCCTCGCTGGTATCAGTAGGGGCGCCAGGGGGCACCTCGATCGCAGTGATGCTCTGCCCCACGAGCGCGGCCATGTTGGGCAGGGTGCGGAGGATCTGGAGATCGTGGATGTCCGGCACGAGGCTGAAGAGCGCGGACCGGGTCCAGCCTGCGGCGATGCTGATGAGGAATTTGCCGGAGAGGGCGGCGCGGAGGGTCGCGTCGGCGAAGAAGGTGGGGATGTCGGCGGGGTCGATGCAGAGCAGGATCGTGGTGGCTTTTTGGATGGCGGTGAGGTTGGCGTTCGGTCCGTGGAGGATGGTTACCTTGGGGCTGTCTGGGTCGGTGCGCGTGAGGTAGGGGGTGAACAGGTTGGTGAGTTTGGTGGACGAGGTGGCGCTGCGGGTGGTTGCGATGTAGGATTTGGGGAGCGCTGGGGTCGTGCTGGTGCTCGGGGGTGTGGTCTGGGCTTGGGACTGGGCCTTCAGGAGGCCATTGAGGATGGCTGTGCCCATGTTTCCTTTGTCGGATGTTAGTTTTCTCTCAAGGAGCAAGAGGGGAGGGTAGAGGCTTACCGCAGCCGATGATACTGAGCGTTTGCTCGCTGGTTGGGTTGGTCGACATTGTTCCGAGGTGGTTGGATGTAGAGGTTGTGTGCTGTGGCGATAGAAGCGACGGCGAATTGACAAGCTGTGCAACGCTAAGTGCAATTGCTTATATGCTATGAGGACTGGCGAAAATTGTGAGTGAGAAGCGAAGCGTACGGGCCATATACGTGGATACTTGATATAGTTCGGTTTAAGAGGCTGTTGTTACTCACGGGAGCTGCTCCGAGCCCAGAGATTGCTGACTGAGCGACCCAGAGCAGTCCGGGAGCCACTCCGAGTGGCTGCACAAAACCATCACTTTTTGTGGCTACCTACCTAGTATGTTGCAACAGGAAGTGTAGAAGAAAATATTATTACATTCCCAGGCCGGTGGGGCATTATAACACTAAATAGATATAGGTTTGTTGGGGAAAAGTCACATAGATACATGAATAGCCAGTAAACCCACGACGGGAAATCAACATCGCGTGAGGTAAGGGAAATCGTGATATGAACACGCAGAATCAAGCATGGTTGTCCTGAGCAGGACTTGGGTTCGTCGAAAGTGACGAGTATGGTTTGGTGCAATTTGTTCACCGTATGGCCAGTTTTTTTGGCTTGTCTATGACGTGGTACGTGTTGCCAACAGTTGTACAAGAGGGTAGAGACTATGTCCTTCTCATGGCTTTGCCATGATGGTAGAGCCTATCGTGGCCGATGGCGTTGATCCTGTCTGGTCGGGTTGTACAGAGCAGGCCAGGTTCGAACGAGTAAAGTACATTAGCCATGTTCATGGCTTCGGTTGCCGCTCGAGAAGAGCTCAGCCTGGATGGCTGTTCTTTGTGAGTTTGCGATTCTCGGTCTAATAGCCGAGTCAATACTGGCATCTAACGCAGTCGCCAGGTCGGCATCAGGCGCCCAGCCGCCTGGTTCATCGTCTTGAGCAGCAAGCGCCGCGCCGAGCACGCGTCGAATATATGGATCCGCAGGGCCAACTTAGAGAGACGGGTCGGTCTTCCATGTACCTATCAGAGTGTTAGTCATCCTGAGTGACAGGTACGAAAAAGCAACCGCAACTGACCTCCGAAATTATGTTTGACAAATGCCATCGGGTCGTCGATATCTCCTGCATTCATCTGGTGCACACCCGGACTGAAACTCGTAATAGGTAGTACCACCACGTCCCCCACCTTCTTGTACCCTTCCAAATTGGTAAAGTCCTCGTAAGTGACATTCAAGGTAGAACCCGGCTCAATGTTGAAGTACTCGGGATCATTGAAGTACCGGAAGACAGCGTCGGTCCAGGCCCCCGGTCCCGTGAACTCCATGATCGTCTTATCCATCTTTCCGACTTTCAAGATTCCCGCCTTCTTCATTCGCAGCGCCTCCTCGGTGATGTAGGTGACAATGTCCCGGAAGATCGGGTGGCCCGGTTTGGCCTGGATAGTCCACTGGCAGAACTGGATTCGGCGCGCATACCAGTCGTGCCAGTCAGGACGGTCTGGATCCGCCTCAATCCCGACGACAGCCCCGACGGTCGTCAGATCGAGCTCCGAAGGCAGCCAGTCCGACGCGGGCTTCAAAGCCGTTGTGTCAATGTCGCTGTAGATCCCGCCCCGCGCCAGAAGAATGAGATACCGGAAGAAGTCGGCCTTGAGGACAGGCAAAGGCATGGATTCAAAGGCCTCGTATACGTCCGGCACTGATCCATAAAGATACTTGATCAAATGTCGCAAGGTATCGTCGGGAATGACCTCATGAACAAACCCCGGGTGAAGCTCGGTCCAGCTGGCCTCGGGGTCACGCAGTTCCTCCGAGAAAAACATCGACTCGGGAGTGTACTTCCATGTCTGCCAAATGTATGCGGGGAATTTGCCGTTGAGATCGTAGGGAAAGTGATAACGCAAGCGGTCGCGCAATGGGGCGCTCGGAGGAGGAGAGAGGGGTTGTTGCTTATTGCTGTCCGGCTTCTGCCCCTGGGGCTGGTCATTCGTTGTTTGGCCATCGTCGTAGGCCTTCGCGGCGGAGGCGGGCACCGGCGGCGACACGGACGAGGAGGAATGCGAAGATCGGAAAAAGACGATGAAGGTGATCAGCAACAAGGCCGCAGAAAGCGACTTGCGGAAAGTGAGCATCGTGGCGCAAATAGGGGGAAGGTAATGTTGTTGTAGTCGGCTAAATCCGGGCTACCGTTGACAGCTCCAGGAATTTCCCCGGATGTTTTTTTTATTTCCCACTTTCGCAGGCTTCCCCGAGACAATGTCAATCGTCAATCTTGGTCCAAGGTCAATTGGTGTCTCTTCCACGGAACTGTCCCCGATTGTGCATATCCGTAAGCCGTAAGTGTCCCAGCAAAAAGGGCTGTCGTCGTCAGAAAGGCGTGAGAACGGACCCGTGCGATGGATTGCGCGTTCGCTGAAAAGGCCGACTGAAGACGATGAGTGAACTAGGGCTCTTGCAACCGTGCCATGGGGGCGAGAAAGAAGATAAGATATTTGTAAAGAGACCGGACAATCCAGACAGGCGTCGGTTGTACGACACCAGCGCGTGGAAAAAATAAAAGAGAATTGATTCAATGTTTGAAGAGGGGGGGAGTTAAGTTGTTTGGTGTTGGTCGGTGGAGCCCGCGGATTCGGGAGTGACGACGGCCTTTTTGGTGGCGTCAAATTGTCAATTCTTCCCGATCAACATTCCTACACATAACTTGAGTACATCCAGGCATCGGCACATCCCATGCACCAGAGACGCGGCCAGCTGGCTCTTGGTAGCTTCTTATAGGTATGTCTTCCTTTTGTCTTCGTGTCTTTTCACAAGGCAATCCAAGCCCATAGGGGGAAAAGATAAGTGCCTGCAACCTCAACCTCAACCTCAACCTTGGTGCTACTAATCGACTTCTGCCTGCCTGCAACGGGAAGATGATCGTCCCTCTCGTTCTCTCCCACGAACTACTCGAGTAAAACTATTCTACCGTGATTTATTCATGGAACAGGTCAAGTCGTCGGGTGTACCTGACTATCGAGCAGTTTGAGGTTGCAACACTCTCCTGTTTCTCCTGTTTCTCCTTGTTTCCCCACAGCACAATTGGTTTGCACCGCCGTTTTCGGCCCTACCCTCAGATCCACCTGCGATCGCAAGGCTGTCTGTCGGATGTCCAGAGGCTCCAGACTCCAGACCACATTTTAAGGTTACGCTCGGGGTTTGAATCAACGGGGGGATATCTTCAGTCCTGACGATGATCAACTATGGAACGTCCAAGATCCGATAGTGACAAGAATATCCCCGGTCGCATTGAACGTGGTGGAAGGCATACGGGAAGGGGTTGCGTCACCCTCCAGCAAGCCGCGTCATGGATCCGACTTGGCTTCGGCGCTTGTCTGGCCCTGCCCTTCGGCTGTAAAGGAAACAAGCCTTCAGCTGCAGCTGGTGTACTCCGGAGTATGTCTGAGTGTGTGATTGCTGGCTGTCACTCCCGCTTCCTCTTCCCCCTTCTTCCCGCTTCATGTGCTCGGTATTTCCTCCATCCACAATCTCCTATTCACAATCACCAACTCACGGGCAATTGACAAATTGAACATGGCTCAATCACCGCAATGCTTAATAAGGAATCTCGTCAAGACGCTTGTCCTTCTCTTACCGTCTCGAGTCTCAGATTGCCACAGGCCTTATCTCGAGCCTTTCGATCTACAGTTGAAATTACGGGACAATACCGCTCCTTACAATACACGTGGGAGCATTCTCGACCTGAGAGTGGCTGATGAAAGCTATCCGACCCGATAGTTACTGAAAGCGGTACACAGGCTGTAACCACGGAAAAGTCTCTTACCAGATCTCATGAATGAAAGATAATGAACAACACGGGAAAGTCAACCCTGGATGAGAACCTCTCGATCATGGTTGCTTGAATGCTACGGTACCTGATCAGCGTCATTCCACAACGTCATTGACCTTGAGCACAAGACACTCTGTGCTATGTCCAAATGTCCTTTGCTCTCAACACATGCTCCGAGTGTGATTGTCTCTACACCTGAGCTGGCTGTAAACGCGAATACAGTCAGCTCAGCGCCGATTCAAGGACAATGGTCCATTGAGCGTTAGCAATGGTCCAGCAATGGCTGGCCTATACTTCAGTAGTCAACATGCACATGCTCCCAGGCACAAATTCCTTATACAAAAGAAAAGACCTCATCATGATCCCGGTGGCGGCTGATCTAATCAATGCGCTCATCCCTTGAGTCAAAGCGGATGCTTAGCCCGCGGCGGCAAGAGACGACTGGCTAATATGAAGTACTACCGAGAAGATCCCGGGGTCCAGAAGTGGCTGTTCAATCCGGCCAACTGACGTCTTGGAAATGGTCAGCCAGTTCCTTTCGCTATGCTGACGCCAATTTGCGTGCTTGCCTTAGATTACCATCAGCGCTGCGATTCTCTGTCTGAAACGGGACCCCGCGTTGCGAAACACCGTAGTCTTTTCTAATTAAAGCTCCATCTGAGTGTGCTATAAACCTGAATAGCAGTATCTGGTTCAGCTACCGTTGCATACGCACATGAATGGTACCCTGGTACGATCGATCATACCCTCCGGCTAGCCGGGGCATGGTGAGAAACATAGGCGGAAATGGAGACACAACAGAGAACGAGAGGGATCTGGAGCCTGTTAGGGGCGCCCGCAGAGCCAAGCTCCCGATCTACACAGCCTGAATCCGGTGCAGAGAAGGGTATATCTGTACTGAAGTCACCCGACAGTGCATCGTCGTCAGATTCCTCCGCCAGGGGCCCGAGACCCTGGACGCGGGGTAAGATCCTGACAGTGTCGATCTTAGCCTTCTTCGCGTTGGCGATAATCGTCATCGCCATCACGGTTCCCATAGTCTTGGTGAAGAGGAACAAATCCCATGATGATCCCAGCTATCACAACGCAGCAAACCAACCGATTCAGGTCCTCTCGGACTTTCCAGATCCTGGGCTACTCCATGTGAACAGCACCTGGTATACCTACGGCACCAATGCAGTCAAGAACAACTCCGAAGTGCCTCATGTACCCGTCGCGACGTCGAGGGACTTCAGCTCGTGGAAGCTGCTCGACGGCCACGATGCCATGCCCTCGTTGAGTGGCTGGGAGACAGACATCAATCACTACGCCCCGGACGTGATCCAGCGCGTACGTACCACATCTACTGCCACCATCCCCCAACACCCAAGCCCCCAGCAACTTACTAACCGGACGTGAACTCAGGACGACGGACGATACGTCCTCTACTACTCCGGCGAACTCAAAGATTGGCTCTATCACCACTGCGTCGGCGTCGCCGTCACCAACGGCACGAACCCGCTGGGCCCCTACGTGCCGCAGCGCAAACCGCTGGCCTGCCCGCGCGACCAAGGCGGCGCGATCGACCCGTCGCCCTTCCGCGACGCCGACGGCAAGCTCTACGTCGTCTACAAGGCGGACGCCAACAGCATCGGCCACGGCGGCGACTGCAACAACGGCAAGAAGCCCGTGCTGCCCGTCCCCATCCTCCTGCAGGAGCTCGAGGCCGACGGCGTGACCCCCGTCGGCGCCCCGGTCCAGATCCTCCAGAACGACAAGAGCGACGGCCCGCTGGTCGAGGCGCCCAACCTCCTGCGCACCGCCCAGGGCATCTACTACCTGTTCTTCTCCTCCCACTGCTTCACCTCCCCGAAGTACGACGTCAAGTACGCCTACGCCACGTCGCTGAAGGGGCCCTACACCCGCGCGGACCGGGCGCTGTTCAAGACCGGCGACTTCGGGCTCAAGTCGCCCGGTGGCGCAACCGTTTCGCGGGACGGCACGCGGATCGTGTTTCATGCGAACTGTGGCAAGTTGCGGTGTTTGCATGCGGCCGCTATTGCGATTCATGCCAATTCGACCATTACCCCTGCTTCACTTTAGTTCGGAAGGACGGCCGGCGCATTTGTGCAGATCACCTGTGATGTGTTACGATTCATGGATCATCAGCATGGAACTGAGGGCTCTTATGTAAGAGCAGGTGTGTATATAAGCTGTAGCCATGGTCACTGTACACTCGAAGATACGAAGCGACGTCTTGACGATTCTATCAACGTTCTTTACTGTATTCATTAAATACCGTCTGCAAAGCACTATATAAGGATACTAAATCACGGACTGTCTCTAATGCATGCCCTTCCACATCATGTCTCAAGAAGAAAAGGAATTAACTGGCAGACTTGCATGGCCCTCAGATTAGCTCTCAGGTTCTCACTGATTTCCAGGCTTGATTTTGTAGACGCAACACGACGTGTCACGAGTCAGCCGGATACCATACAACTTTGGCTTTTGGGTAAATTCCTCGTCACCGGGCCATGATCTGTCTGCTGGGGTGGTTCGTGGATTGGATCTGGTTAAGGGGGTGATAAATGATAGTTGAGTAAGTGCGGTCTGGAAGAATGTGAAGAAGGGTGTTCATCTACTCTGTATGCCACCTGAACCAGGCCGAGTCATATGCCATCGCACTGCATTAAGTGCGGGTGGTCTATGACTCTATGCTGTGTCAGTGTCAGGGTGGTGGTCTTGTTAGATGATGCCAGTTGCTTGAAGCAGGTGGGGTGTCATTGAGGTCCTGTAGGATTTTCTTAGTTATGGATGTGGTGGTGAGTACCGCGCCTTGATCAGATTGAAAACTACTATTGAATTTTCCCTCGTCATCGGCAGATGCTCGACGTCGTTACCTTTGGGAGGCGAACAGGCGGAGCAAGTGATGTAGCCTCGGAGTACGAATTGGTTTGTCATCATTTCGGCGGCCAAGACGGGGGTGGGGGG
>NW_020291484.1:28213-28936 GCF_003184765.1 Aspergillus aculeatinus CBS 121060
GGGGGGGGGGGGGGGGGGGATGTTGCGATGTGTTTGAAGAAAGGGGTGAGGGAGCAGTATAATATGGCTGGGTGGACAGGAGATGGGTGAAGGTGGTTAGCTGCCTCATTTTTACATGGAGCATGACGAATGGTCGAACGGAGTGCGGGAGATTTTTCGGCTATATTTATATTCTCGCCATTTGTGATGGTGCTGGGGTGCTGGAATGAAGAAGGGGATGCTTCTTGCGGTTGGTATTTGGTTTCGGAGATTTGAAACATCGACTGGGTTCCTGCGCCTTCATGATATCATATGGGTGTGGTTTTCAGGGTGTTCGTGGTCAACCGTCACGTGTTGGTGACCAGGGATGTATGTCTCTTGAAGCATAATATAACAGTAGCTTTCTTGGATGATAATCTGAGATGGTGTCTTAAATCTTCGAACTATGTTTACCTCGTTGGAAGTCATTGTTCTAGCCGAGGTCAGTAACTGGACAAATATGCAAGGAGTGGTGCCGGCTCCGGGCCCCACTGCTATCTCTTTTCAGTTGGCTCGGGCCTATTTGTTGCTTTCGCTTGTCTCTGCTTTGTCTCTGGCTTCCTTGGATGCCGTTCGTGTGTTGTCTGATGGCTCTTGCTGGCGAGTCTGGTGGCTCTGGCTGGCTGGCTGGCTGGCTCTGGCTCTCTAGCTCTGGCCTCACTGGCTCTGGCCTCACTGGCTCTGGCCTCACTGGCTCTGGCCTCA